>NC_133649.1:275892968-276109146 GCF_009905375.1 Apium graveolens
AATCTGTAAATGATAAACACATAACAACACTTAACAAAATATTCGATTTCATTTTAAAACACTATATGAATCGGGTCTTTATTCATAAGTGGCTCCCACTAGTTTATCTAATTTATTCAACCCCCTACGTGAAAAATTAAGCATTCATAATGCTAGTGGGAATAGGGATCCTACATTCCATTACACAACTCCGGCTGTGGCACGAAACACCATGTAATGTTCAATAGGCAGACAACTCTTGTCAATTACATCTAATGTTATTCCCTAATCAAACTTTAGCCTCTTGAATAATTGAGTCACAGCTGTGGCACGACAAACTCAATATTCTAAGTCAAGTCTAACCCAACATTCCGTACAATTGAATCAGTCCCCTAAAGGCCCATGGCTGTGGCACGTAACGACCTTTAGATTCTTATTCAATGTACACATCTCTATGTAATAGACAAGTATTTCTTCTTTCGAAATCAAAGCCCTCGGATGTGGCACGAAACGACAATGATTCAAAAATAAGAACTACTTTTCTATCATGTTGGAAGGCTATGACCGACACAAGCCCGTTGTGATTGGCCAATTACTACTTGATATTATTTAATTTTAGAGGGATTATATTACGTTACAATCATAATCATATTATAAAGAGATTCTTCCTTTTAAATTAAATATTTCAAATCAATAATCAATAATCAGATGATTCCCAGATCGAGTGGAGCATTGTCAAGAGGCGTCACTTAATAACCCTTTCTTACAGATAGAAATCTGTTGTTGACAGAATCATCCTTTCTCTCATATCGAAAATTCATATTCAATTACGTGTTTCATAAACACAAGAATCTCATGATTGTATTCATAATATTATTATTAAGGTTATGAAACAATTTCACTATACTAGGTTGTCTAACAAACGCCTTATGTTCATTTAAGTTCACCTAAATCTATCATCGCATGATAAACTAAGCATATATCACATATATAAACATGAATAAATATCAAGGTAGGCATGTTATATTATCTAGCATATTAGTCTAAGCATTATACATCTCTATGTATCACATGAAGCATTTAAAAGCAGTTAAAACAGTTAAAAACAACTTTAAAATACTTCCGGAAATATAAACAGTTCAAAACTTTTATATAAACTAAAATTGATCACTCCATTAGATCCCTCTCGGAAAAACGAATCCAACGGTATATTGCACCCCAAAACGGAGTTACGAAACTCCCAGAAAATCAAATTTAATGTGGACAGTCGGGCTAGTAACGCATTACAGGAACGCGTTACAAGCCCTGTAACGCATTCCGGTGATGCGTTACAACCCTTTTAAGCCATTAAAAGGTGTAACGCATTCCGTGAATGCGCCACAGGGTGTAACGCATTCCCGGAATGCGCGACACCCCTTTAATTTTTTTTTCTTTTCTGAAGCAGCCGCCGTTTTTTTTTCCTCGAACTCCGTGCCGCTGTACATCTGATTGTTTCTTTGTCTTTCTCCGTGCAGCAGCATTCAACAGACAAATATACAGCAGCTTGTATACAAATATATAAACATACTTACAATTCATATATATATTTGATTTATTTAAATCCGAATTTAATTGCAACAACTTCAAAAATTCATAATAAAAAATCTATACATCCTAAAATTATAAAAAAAATACCCAGACGATCTACAACACTTGTAGAACCCAGATCAACATTCAAAATTATTATGAGAAACGATTTCTCATCAGACAAAATTAATCCATAATATAACTTGTAAAAATCATAATTAATTCATACAAGCACATAAAATTCTGAAATTTTTACCACAGATCTATATGCATACAACCTATGCTCTGATACCATTGATGGATTTTAATCGCAACGGAGGCATGACAAAACACTTTTACACATATAATATCTAAATAAAAGCATATAAATCGTGATAAAAACATAGGGATCGAATCTAACCTTTAAATAATTCAGAGACAACGATCAGAGATCCTTAGCAGTTGCTCCTCAAGTGTGAAGCACTCCACCGGTATCCACCAAGAAAACGATGTTAAGGAGGAGGAAGGAGGTGGAGAGAATTGAGCTTTCCAAACTTTTTGGGTTTTGGGGTTCAAATAAAAATAGGGTCTATAATAGTATATTTATAGGCAAAATTTTCAGCTGAAATTTTTCCATAAATATTATTATTATTATCCCATTTATTATTCTCATTAATAATTAAAACACCTTTTAATTATTAATCCTTTTTCTAAACACTTTAGAAATAATTCTCTCTCTTGATTTAATTTCCAAAAATTAAATTCTTAATTAATAATATTAAGAACTTTTCTTAATTAATTTATAATCAATTAAATCTCATTTAATCAATTATTAAATTTGCCAATTAATTATTTATTTCATAAATAAATAATTATCAGCCATTATTAATTAATTCCTCCACCATTAAATCATTCTCTTTTTATGGTGTGACCCTGTAGGTTCAATATTAAGCCGGTAGTAGAAATAAATAATAATAAAACTATTTTATCATTATTTATATAAATTCTCTAATTTATTAAATATGATTAATTAATTAATCACATTTATTCTACATCGTGAGGGATACTTCTCAGCATATCGCGACTATCCGGATAATATGAATTCACTGCTTAGAATACCAAGAACCTATTCAGTGAATAGTTACCGTACAATAAACTCCTTCTACCCTACAATGTCCCGATTAAATACAAGGCATGGATCTCGTGTCAAGCCTATCTAATTCAATCACTTGCTTACCATTTACTATGCGTAGTTCTATGCAAATTAGAAACTCCTTTCTAATTTCATTTACGCTGGCCAGAGATTCCTGAACTAGCATAAGTGGATCAGCCTTGAACATTCGCTTCCTTCACTGGAAGGGGTAGATCCTTTATTGATCATACACTATCTTCGTGTACAAATTCCTATACCCAGTAGAGCCCTAATAATTGTCCCTGGAGACTAAGAACTAAACCAAAGCATAGTTCAGTGTACACAAGATGACTATGATGACCTCAAGTCTAAGGATACTTGTACAACTATCACTATGTGAACAACTGCTGACACGTGAGTGAACTCCATCAGTTGTTCAGCTGGGCGAGTCACGTTCAGTGAACTTATTCTATAATAAGCACCTACATACTAGCTATAGTGTCTCCACACAAATGTCTATGAGAACAGACATCCTTCATAATGAAGCAAGCATAGTATGTACCGATCTTTGCGGATTATTAATTACCAGTTAGTAATCCTACGACCGGGAACTATTTAAGTTCAGAGTTATCATCTTTTAGGTCTCACTATTATGATCTCATCATAATCAATAAAAAGCTTTACTCTAAACTATGGTATATCTTATTTAAACACTTAAATAGATAAAGGCCGTAATAAAAAACAAAACAAGTCTTTTATTAATATCAATGAAATCAAAACAGATTACACAGGAAGTTATTCCTAAATCCTAATACATGATTGGACTTAGGACATATTCCTTTCAGTATTCACCACCTCGATCTGATCGAAGAGTTATAATACTGTGTTTGGTTTGTTTCTCCACTTCATGTTTATATTCTTTGAACTTTTCAAAGGCTTCAGACTTGTGTTTCATCAAATACACATATCCGAATCTAGATCTATCATCTATGAAAGTAATGAAGTACGAAAATCCACCCATGGCTTGCGTAGACATTGGTCCACATACATCTGTGTGTACCAATCCTAGCAAATCTGCAGCCCTCTCTCTATGTCCACTAAATGGAGATTTGGTCATTTTACCCAATAGACAAGACTCGCATGTAGGATATGATTCAAAATCAAAGGGGTCAAGTAACTCTTCCTTATGCAATGTCCGCAGTCTATTTTCACTAATATGACCTAGCCTACAGTGCCATAAATAGGTCAGATTTTCATCATCTCGTTTTATTTTATTAGTTTGTTCTATCTGAAGTAAATCATGCTCTACGTCATATACATACAGACCATTATTTATAATACCACGCCCATAAAGAACATTATCTCTAAGGATAGAACATTCATTATTCTTAATAATAAATGAAAAACCATCCAAATCCAACATAGGGATAGAAACAATATTCCTCACAATAGAGGGAACGTAATAACAATTATTCAAAATAATAGTCTTGCCCATAGGCATATGTAAACTAAATGATCCTACAGATATGGCCGTAACCCTTGCTCCATTGCCCATACGTAGAATCACCTCATCTTTTTCAAGAGTCCTACTTCCCTTTAGTCCTTGCAACGAATTGCAAATATGAGAACCACAGGCGGTATCTAATACCCAAGTAGAAATTTGACCTAGTAACATATTAACTTCGATCATGAACATGCCTGAATCAGAAGCCGTAGTCTTACTACCCTTCTTCTTCTTCAATTATGCAAGGTAAACCTTGCAGTTCCTCTTCCAGTGCCCCAACTTGTTATAGTGAAAACAAACAGCTAAATTAGGACCAGTCAACTTGTTAGAATCTAGTATGCTTCGGAGTGATAGTGTAGAAGACATGACGAATATAGTAAATCTGTAAATGATAAACACATAACAACACTTAGCAAATATTCAATTTCATTTCAAAATACTATATGAATCGGGTCTTTATTCGTAAGTGTCTCCCACTAGTTTATCTAATTTATTCAACCCCCTAAGTGAAAATTAAGCATTCATAATGCTAGTGGGAAAATGGATCCTACATTCCATCACACAACCTCGGCTGTGGCATGAAACGTCATGTGATGTTCAATAGGCAGACAACTCTTGTCAATTACATCTTATGTTATTCCCTAATATAACTTTAGCCTCTTGAATAATTGAGTCACGGTTGTGGTACGACAAACTCAATATTCTAATTCAAGTCTAACCCAACATTTCGTACAAATGAATCAGTCTCCAACGGCCCACGGCTGTGGCACGTACCGACCTTTAGATTCTAACTCAATGTACACATCTCTATGTAATAGACAAGTATTATTTATTTCGAAATCAAAGCCCTCGGCTGTAGCATGAAACGATAATGATTCAAAAATAAGAACTACTTTCTACCATGTTGGAAGGCTTCGACCGACACAAGCCCGTTGTGTCATTGGCCAATTACTACTTGATATTATTTAATTTTAGAGGGATTATATTACGTTACAATCATAATCATATTATAAAGAGATTCTTCCTTTTAAATTAAATATTTCAAATCAATAATCGATAATTAGATGATTCCCAGATCGGGTGGAGGCGTGGAGCATTGTCAAGAAGCGTCACTTAATAACCCTTTCTTACAGATAGAAATCTGTTGTTGACAGAATCATCCTTTCTCTCAATATTGAAAATTCATATTCAATTACGTATTTTATAAACACAAGAATCTCATGATCGTATTCATAATATTTATTGTTAAGGCAAGAAACGATTCCTATTCTAGATTTTCTAGAGCACACCTTATATTGATTTAAGTTCACCTAAATCTATCATCGCATGGTAAACATAGGCATATATCTCATATATAAAATTAAATAAACAAGTAAATGTAAAGTGCAATAAAGTAAATGTGTTTGGTTATGGCCCCATCCTATGCGATCTTTATCAAGCTCATGATAAAGATCAAGGTCAATCTAATATGGTGATGGAAATAAATACAACTACTTATTACATAAGTCTTCTTGTTTGTTTAGACTTCTTGTAAGGCTCGTCTTCTTCTTTGTATCACCTCCATTGGATAGCCTTCTTGAGTCTTCAATTACATTACATGATTGAAATTAAAACTAATCTAATGAACTTACAAGAATAACTCGAGTTACATTCGAGATTTATGATTACAAAGATTGACGACATGCAAGTCATATTTAAAACTAAAACCAAAACCATTACACTAAGGTCGAAAGGCCATAACCATCCACCATGCTCATACACCACATAAAAGCATGTTAAAACACATAATCTGATCTTAACATATCATATTATCCATGATCTAATCATAAAAAGAAAATATGACAAAAATCAGAAAAATCAAAATCATATCAGAAAAACAAGAATGACTGTTTACGGGCAGTAAACGACGTCAAACACCTTACAGACGAGTCGTCGATAGCTTTTGCTATCAGTTTTGTTCAGACGCTCGTTTACCTATGGAATTGGGTATTCGTTTATGTAAATCGGATATCAGACCCAGATTTCAGCAAATCTGTAACAGCCAAATCAGAATCCTTATCTAATATAATTCTCATAATTAGAACAAACATAAATCATGTATATATCAGTATATATACAGATTACATAATCATCTTATGATTATACAACTCACATGAATATCATATATTCAAAACCATACATATATAAGCATATTATATCAACATCAAATCATGGTGAATCACGTACATGCTCATATATCGAAAACAGTTAAACACATAAACGAATTAAAAAAATTTCGCAAGTAGCTCTAATGCCATTGAAGGGTTTTTAGCATATAAACGCAGCAAAACGTAAACTTAAATCTTAAAAAAAACCGAAACCCTCCGCAGGATCCATGCGAAAAATAATATTTAATTCGTAGTTCAGTATGTTTACCTTAAGAAGCTTTACATTAATGGAAAGATGGAGGTCTTTAATAGCGATCCAAGAACCACGAGCGGAGATCCTTAGCAGCTGCTCCTCAAGTGTGAAGCACTCCACCAGTATCCACCAAGAAAACAATGTAATGGAGTAGGAGGAGGTGGAGAGAATTAGGGTTTTGTAAAATTTTTAGTTTGAGGCAAAAATAGGGTTTATAATAGTATATTTATAGGCAAAATTTTCAGCTGAAAATTTTGCCATAAAATATTATTATTATTAACCCTTTATTATTCTCATTAATAATTAAAATACCTTTTAATTATTAATCCTTTTTCTAAACACTTTAGAAATAATTCTCTCTCTTGATTTAATTTCCAAAAATTAAATTCTTAATTAATAATATTAAGAACCTTTTCTTAATTAATTTATAATCAATTAAATCTCATTTAATCAATTATTAAATTTTCTAATTAATTATTTATTTCATAAATAAATAATTATCAGCCATTATTAATTAATTCCTCCACCATTAAATCATTCTCTTTTATGGTGTGACCCTGTAGGTTCAATATTAAGCCGGTAGTAGAAATAAATAATAATAAAACTATATAATCATTATTTATATAAATTCTCTAATTCATTAAATATGATTAATTAATTAATCATATTTATTCTACATCGTGAGGGATACTTCTCAGCATATCGCGACTATCTGGATAATACGAATTCACTGCTTAGAATACCAAGAACCTATTCGGTGAGTAGTTACTGTACAATTAATTCCTTCTACCCTGCAATGTCATGATTAAATACAAGGCATGGAACTTGTGTCAAGCCTATCTTATTTAATCACTTGCTTTCCCATTCACTATGCTTAGTTCTATTTAATGTAAATTAGAAACTCCTTTCTAATTTCATTCACTCTGGCCAGAGATTCCTGAACTAACATAAGTGGATCAGCATTGAACATTCTCTTCCTACACTGGAAGGGGTAGATCCTTTATTAATCATACACTATCTTCGTGTACAAATTCCTATTCCCGGTAGAGCCCTTATAATTGTCGCTTGAGACTAAGAACTAAACCAAAGCATAGTTCAGTGTACACAAGATGACTATGATGACCTCAAGTCTAAGGATACTTGTACAACTATCACTATGTGAACAATTGCTGACACGTGAGTGAACTCCATCAGTTGTTCAGCTGTGTGAGTCATGTTCAGTGAACTTATTCTATAATAAGCACCTACATACTAGCTATAGTGTCACCACACAAATGTCTATGAGAATAGACATCCTTCATAATGAAGTAAGCATAGTATGTACCGATCTTTGCGGATTATTAATTACCAGTTAGTAATCCTACGACCAGAAACTATTTAAGTTGAGAGTTATCATCTTTTAGGTCTCATTATTATGATCTCATCACAATCCATAAAAAGCTTTACTATAAATTATGGTATATCTTATTTAAACATTTAAATAGATAGAGCCCGCAATAAAAACAAAACAAGTCTTTTATTAATATCAATGAAATTAAAACAAATTACATAAAAGTTATTCCTAAATCCTCATATATGATTGGACTTAGAACATATCTCTTTCATAGGATACAGAGGGTAGGAATGTAGTATACTTTGCTAGATTCTGTCAGCTTATATATACTTTTTGTTGTGTTGATGAACCCCAATTAGCCAGTACTTTAATTCCACCCTTTAAGCTTGCAAAAAGGGCTTTTAATTATTTGTTAAATGCTGACATTAAGAAACCAGTAGAGAGACCCTTACAGATTCCTCAGTTAGTAAAACAGATCCTGGTAAATGCTGATCCACAAACATACACATCTGTTTACCCTGATGTTCAACCCACCAACACATCACAGCCAACTCAACAGCCATCAAAACCTACCATCTCTCACCAACCTCAACCTTCACAACCTCAACCTACTCAACCCTCTATCAGGACATATTTCAAACCATCACAGTCATCTCAAGCTCAACCTTCAGCACATCCAGTGAAGAATTCATCTTCCAAACCCAAGAGGACTAAGATAGTACCTCAGTCTCAACAGAAGAGAAGGATAATTATTTTGAGAGATGAGTTAGACAATGAGGAACAGGTTCCAATATCAGAACCTGTTGTTGTAGAAGCTGAGAAGATCTCTTCTCAGAAAGATACTGAAACTGGGAGTTCTAGGCCCCTCAAAAGGCTTAGAAAGCTAAATTCTGATGATGAAGCTCTCAAAGTCTCTAATTCTGCAAAGAGACTTAAAAAGCAAGAAGCCAGGAGGGCTGTAAGTGTATCAACATACTCTGAAGCAACTCTGGAAAAAGCAGCTAAGGAAGGGGGTCAGGAATCTCTGATCCCAACTGAACCTATTGTCATTGAATTACTTCCTACTGCTGAATCAGCTCACAAGTCTCCTATTCAAGAACAAGATGATATTCCAGAGAAAGTGTCTACACCTCCTGTGTCTCCAATAATTGATCCTTTACATACTGAAGACCCAGGTACAAGTGTCGAAATTGATATTCATAACTTGATTATGCCTGAGATTCTGTACTTGAAAGCTCCACCAACTCAACTCACTCCACCAACAACACCAATTCTAGATGCTGATTTCAATGAAGATATTCCAACCATACCAATTCTGAATCTGGATGATAAAAATCAGATTTTAGGTGGGCATCCAGATTTGGCTGTTGATCAGAACTTAGTTGCAGATCAGCACTTAGAGGATGATGTTGAAGCCTCTATAGCCTCACATACTGTTCTTTAATCAGAGGATGCTGATGTTGCAGGCTCTGTAAGTTCTGATGCTGATAATGCTGAACTTACTGGTGAAGCTGCTACAAATGTAGATGCTGATGCAGTTGGTCCATCAGGACATGCACCTCAACAAGCTCTAAACAAAGCTGATTTAATCAAGAAGTTTGTTAGAGAGGATGCACCAGTACCTTGGAATGAAACTCCTAGAGGAAAGGAGTGGACTAAGGAATGGAATTCGGTTAGTTTTGTTCCTACTGAAAAAATTCTTGTTGAGCACCTTGCCAAAGCTGATGAAATGCTGATAAATGATGATTTCAAGGCACAGCTGAGAGTTACTGCAATGAGTACTAGGCATCTTCAAGGTCAACACTCAATAACTCATGACAAGGTAAATAAAATTCAAGAATCTTTGATCCATCAAGATATGAATATAAAATTGGAAAATAACAGATTTTTCAAGCCAACCTTTGACAGAATTGGGTATATTGAAAAAACTCAGGAGAAGCAACAAGCTCAAATTGATGAAATTCTAAAAAATCAAGCTTTTAATCAAACTCAACTCAATGAGATCCAATCCTCAGTGGAATTGCTTGTCTCTCTTCTTTTACCTGCTGATGCCAAAAAGGGGGAGAAAGTAGTTAAGTCCAAATGCAAATCTACTCAATCACTGAAGGGTAAGGATGATGGAAATGATGACCAGGGAAACTCTGGAATGGGTAGAGGTCATGGTCAAGGTAAAGGATCTTCATCAAAGACAACTGAAATTTCTACACAAAGAACAAGTTCTGATACTGGGAGAAGAATAAGTTCTGATACTGGTAAAAGGATAAGTTTTAGTGAACTTCTGGAACTTGATGAAGAAATTTCAAGGAGATTATTTCTTAAAGAAAATCCTGGAATGGACTTTGAAAGTCTAAAGGAAGAAGAAGCTAGACTTAAAGCAGAAAAAGTCAACTTTAAATCTAAAGCTTCTGTTGCTGAAAAGAAACTTCCAAAACCTAAGGGTATTGTGATTAAGGAAAGGACAAATGCTGAGGCAACCAAATCCAAATCACAAGTGGAGGTAGATCCAAGATCCAAGGGCAAAGAAAAAGTTGATGAACCTGTAAAGGTATATGTGCCAGTCATGGATGAAGAAATATCTGATGAAGATGCTAGTCTTACTCTGATGAAAAGAAAGATTTCTCAACCAACCTTTGACATGGCTCAAGTTGTTCAGAGTCAAGATGTAGTAAGTTCTGATATGACAGTGAAGCAAGCAACCTCTGACATAGCTAAAGTTGGCTTGATATGAGAAGATAAGGAAAAGGAAACCTCTGACATTGCTCATGTTAAACCTTTAAAGATGCTACTGCCAGGATTCACCAAAGCTCAACAGACTCAACCTTTAAAGACTATATCAAGTGGTTTTGAAGCAAGAGTTGTTACAGGAAAGGAAGCAAGAGACAAATCTGGATTCGGTAGTTCAAAAGAGAAGAGAGTAAGCAATACTACCAATGATCCAACTTCCTTAAGTGAACCAGGTGTAGGAGCAACTCCTGAGAGATTGAATCAACTTGAATCTGTACAAATGGTTTACCACTCTATTTTGAAAGAAGATATCATGTTATACTTTATGACAGATGAGAGGGTATTCCAGATCAGGGAGAATGCAATTTTATTGAAGTATTTTGAAGAACTGGAACATGTTCTATTTCTGCTTCAAGTTAAAAACAGATCAACAGATGGTGCTGCAGGGTGTTTAAAGTCAAATATTCAGAAATTGAAGAAGCTTTATTCTGTAAAGTCTGACAGCCCATACTATCCCAAGTACAGATCTCACATTGGAGAAATTGTTGAAATGAAGCCTAATACTGCTAAAATTATCACTACATTTTCTGGTATTAAGGGACTTGAATTCAATCTTGAGTCTGATATAGCCTATATCATCAGACTAGATCAGGATATAAGGAAAGCTAAAATAAATTATCTCAGGGATGCTATCTTTCAAACTGGTGAAGATACAGTTGAATTGAAGAATGCTAAAAGGAGGATGGTCAATGAACTTGAATATGCTGAGAGATGTTTGTTGAAGAACTATCTCAGAACAACTCCTGATAATAAAGAGGTCAGAAATTGAAGCCAAGTCAAAGATCTACAACTGCTTAAATTCTGATGTGTATACAGACTAAAGCTGTTATCAGACCTTGAGGATGGTAAAGCTATAAGGATTGTAAGTTGTAGTTATTTAGTCAAATTCTCATGCATTTAAACATAATGTTTTTGACATCATCAAATATCTGTTAAACTTGTATATTATGCTAATTTACAAGTTGGGGGAGATTGTTAGATATATTTGTGATGTCATGTCTAATATGATTTGTGTTTAGTTTTCAGATCTTACTTGACAGGACAAATCAATACTTAACTGGAAATCAGTACTTATACTAAGTCAGGACTTAAGATATCAGAACTTAAGTTGTCAAAACTTAAGTTATCAGGAGATATTTATCAAGAGATAATATCAGGACTTAAGGAGACGTTCAGATAAGGAAGGCGGCTGATTGAAAGGAAAGAAGATCAAGACAAACATAAGAAGAGATATGCATGGAGAAGAATTCTATAAGGAATAGAATACTTGGAAGAAAAGTTAACTGATTGATATATATTAGGAAGCAGAATTGTATTCGATATCAATTAGAAGATTATCTTGTAACTGTGTAGTATATAAATACAGGCATAGGGTTTACACTATATGTGACGCCCTCAATCTCGGGGTTAGGAAATGAGGACTCACACACCTTTAATCTAATAATTAAATAATCATAAATCCCGATTAACTACTAACATGATCAACAGGATAAAGTATGAGACAGGATTATAACTACCAATCATAAAATATAACTTACAACCCCAGAATCCTATTAAATAAACAATATCGATTCCGGCTGGACCGATAGATAACCCATTGTATCTTTACAGATTTCCTTCTAGGCACTTGCTCACTCAGAAATACCACTACCTGCTCTGGCAACCGGAAGCCCTCAACACGATAGGGCCCACCAGGCACGCTCTTACGAGCAGAGCGCCTAAGCCTGACCATCTTCTTGCTTAACTGCCATGGTTAGATTAAAACAAAATATATGAGTATAAAACTCAGCAAGTAACTATAAAGCAGTTCTACGATATCAAATTTACAGTATTCTTTACCAAACTCAGGGCATTCTACTTTATTTGTTCTAGGTGGCAGATTTCCAGCTTTTGGGTTAAGGAAAGGTTTTGAAGGAACAATATGGAGCTTTTAAGGAACAAGGCTCAATGTAGGACGAAAGCCGACATTCATCACAAATCATTAAAGGATTAGAATAGATCTTTCAAAAAGAGGAAAGCAACAATATTTCATTATATGGAATCAATCATATGATCAACAGATTTAAAAAATCAGGGTTCTCGAGCTTTAAGCTTCACATTAACATAATCAACTCTTTTCAAAATAACATAAACCATTTTCATTTTCAAGAATCAATTTACTGAACAGAAAGTTTCAGTTACCATTTAAATAATCATTTAGAACCCTTGATTGGATCACTTTATCTTTCCATTTCATTATAATATGGGTGATCAACCCGTACCGACCTCCATCCGGTCTTTAAGGTACCAATTGGCATAATTTCAGCCTTAAGTTGGACTAGCCCCGCTAGCCTCTTACCATGAGTGGACTAGTCCCACTAGCCTCTTACGTCTCAATCCAATCCATCAGGAATTCGTTTGGAAAACCTTGAGTTGGAAAAACAAATAGGTTTTCTAAAATCTATTTTATCATTACCAAGAATATGAAATCATTCAGACTCTTTCGAGTCGAAACTCATTCTTAAGTCAAATTTTAAGATAAATAAAGTTCAGGGAGTGATTCAAAGATAAGTAAGGAATAATTCTTAAGGATTCTGTATCAAGGATAACAAGGTATTTAAGAAAAAGGGATCAACATCTGTTTAGGGACCAATAGGGTGATCAGGAAATAAGGTATCATTAAACAGGGTTTACAAGGGTGATATAGGGTTCAATACACTTCATGGCTTAATAAACAACTTGAACAGAAAGGACAGGTTATCAAAGGGTTGAATCAACAAGCTTTATCAATAACAGTTTATCAAGATCAAAGGCAGGGTATCTCAAATCAATATCAGGGTTTCACTAATTAAACAGTTCAATACTCTACATGGTATGAACAATATTCTCTTTATAATCATTTACATAAGTAATCAGAGTTACTTGCCTGAATTTGCTTTCCTGAAGATTGAACTACTGCCACCTAGTATATCCTTTCCTTTCCTAGCCTGAATGCCCTCACGCTCCGAATCTACAATCAAAACCAAAATCTTAATTAGTTTCTCAACTCTCGTTCCCGGAACGATCACTCAATTACGATAGCTCGATTATACTCTTGTCTCAAATATACGAGTATAGCTTATACACATAAGCACATAGCACATTTTTTACTCATAGCCTTATATCACTTTACATATACTCGCTAAACCTTGATTTTTTTTCCAAATCAAATATTTATAACTTGTACAAACACACAATGACATGCACATCTATTACGTATAGCTTTTAACTCTAATTAACTCAATTCCCTTTCTCTTTATCCATAATTCGAACCAAAAACACAATCCAACAAACAAAATTCAAAGGTTTTCACACATAAACACTCAATCATTCTATCATTTACCAAAAATCAGATTTTTGACTTTGAATTTCTTTGGCCTATTCGGCCTTAACCACAATCACAATCAAACCAAAACATGCATTAACAATTCCTCTTTTAAATCAACATGCAATCTTATTACTTTCTAGTTAAACCTTAATTATACCAAAATCAAGTCACAAAAATCAATTCTTCTTTTTATTAACACAAGGTCGAACCAAAACCTTCACCATGCATTCCCAAATTTTGCATCCAAACAAATGTACAAGTCCAATTATCATAGAATCTTAGTTAACATACTTAAATCACAAAAGAACATAGCCCTTTTTGGTACATGCAAACATTAAGAAATTTTATCATCCAATCTTTACTAATTTCCAAGAATGAACATTAACAAGTCATGATCATTACTAAAAATCATTTTTGATCTTTTAAAACCAAGATCCCATTCGGGTTTTTCAAAAAAATAACACATGCAAATGATTTTCTTAATCCTTAAATCACAAATCAACCCATAATCAAACATCAAATCAGCAACTCTTTTATTTTAACAAAATCAACATGATTTTCTAAAAATAGTAAGGGCCATTCGGCCTTTCCTCAAGAAAACACACATGCAAACTCAACTTCTAAACTTTTGCATCTTTTATCCTACTAATCTCTTAACATCAAACTAAATTAATATTTCAACCAACAAGAATCAATTTATCAACTTGTAATCTACAAAACCATTCGGCCTTTTTATCAAAATACCACATGTAAACACAAATATTTGATTTAAAGATACTAGAGCTCAGTTTTTTTTAACATCATTGCTCACCACCGGTTCACCGGAGTTCATCACCGGTGGCGGTGGTTTCTCAGTGGTGCCCCATTTCAGGGTTTCCATCCTTGAAACCTCCGATATATGCACACACAAGGCACATGCAAGACTCACTTGGCTTTGAAAATCGTTTTTCAATCATAAAATCACCTCCTTAAGCATATATTAGACCATATATACATACGTACACACGCATCAAGCATGAACACACACACACACACATCGAGCTTGCATGCAACAAGATATTCACACATGCACACTCCAATAACCACTTATATGTGTTTAACAAGAGATTTTGAGAAGGATTGGTGAGAGTTATCAAAGAAATAAGTAGTTTACCAAGAGAGAAGAAGAAGAGCCGAGAGAGAGAGAGAGAGTAGCCAAGAGAGAGTGAGAAAGAAAGAGAGAAGAGAGATTGAGGTGCTCGGGAAAAAAGAAAAGAAAGGGGGGGGGAATGAGTTTATACACACTCAAGATCAAGGGTAATTTAGTACATTACTAATTCCCTTTTATCAAGTGATTTTCCTTTCTCTTTTTACCCCCATAGATTATTGGTGGAAAAATAAATATATCTCTCTCGAAAAGATGTAAATTATAGCGATTGACGATTTTAAAACGTAGATCTCGAAATTAGCTTTCCAACCATTACTCATAATAAGATTTTGAGCGTACGGTTGATTTTGTATGATAATCACATCATATAAGGCATACTTTATTGACTTAATTACGTCACAGAATTCTCAGTCGTCACACTATATGTGTTATCATAATCGAAGTTTATTATTTATTATAACCCTAGCAGCTCTCTTGATAATTTGTTCATCACTGAGAGAGAACAGTTCTTTGTAACAGAGTTTATTGTGTTGAATAAAATCTGTTTTCTGTTACTTGAGTTCTTATATTTGATTTAATTGTATTAAACACTGTATTCAACCCCCTTCTACAGTGTGTGTGTGTGACCTAACAAAATAAGAAAGGGCTATTTATATTTACGGAATATTAGTACATTCTGGATCGTGTTGGATCGATAAATACGTTCGTTTTGGATAAACATTATCCTTTTTGGATAAACTCTATCCTGTTTTGGATAAGCACTATCCCATTTTGGATAAGCATTATCCTGTTTTGGATAAACATTATCCTATTTTGGATAATTATCAAAACCGGGTTTTTATAAAACAATTTATACGAAGATAATATTATCGAAAAGGTTAGCGTATCGAAAATATTGCGCCGGGTCGCGCCCAGGTCAAACCGTAATCCGGATCGAAAAAGTCAAAACATGAAAAATGTCCGGAATTATTAGATTAGGTTAGGAAAGAGTTTTTGGAAGAGTTTCGGGTTATAAAAATATAAAAACGGTTGAGGTTGGACGATTCCCGACTTTATAAAATAATTTTGTAAATATTCAGAAAATAATTAATAAAGTCATAAATCAATATAAAATCATATAATACTCCAAAAATTACCAGAAAAATACCTTAATTATCTATATTTTATTCTGGACATAATAAAATTAACATACCTAGGCTTTACCACATATAAACATCCATATAGCCACACCAATCATCAAATAATTCATCAAAAATCATATAAAATCACATAAAAATTATTTATTGATAAAAATAATTGCACGTCATGTCTCGGATATTATAACGAGGATCAAGGCATAAACCAGCTTTTCCATACTGGTATAGCGAGTTTCAGTGTCGTGCAACCGCTTGCTCACATAATACACCGGTGATTGTTGCGCATCCTCTTCTCCTACCAGCACCACGCTGATCGAATATTTCGAAACTGCAAGATACATGATCAGAGACTCGCCATCCAATGGTTTCGACAACATAGGAGGATTCCCCAGTTGCTCCTTGATCCTCCTAAAAACTTCCTCACACTTTGGTGTCCATACAAAGTCTTTCTCTGCAACTTTAATCGCCTTAAAGAATTCTCTACATCTGTCAATTGATTTAGAAACAAATCGGTTCAGCGTGGCGATCATTCCAGTTAAGCTTTGCACCTGCTTCACACTGGTGGGAGACTTCATGTCTAGCAGTGCCTTGATCTTTGCAGGGTTAACTTCAATTCCTCTATGGTTGACAATGAACCCAAGGAACTTGCCAGACTCCACTCCGAACACGCATTTCTGCGAATTCAGCTTCATGCGAAACCTCCTTAGAATGTTGAACATTTCCATCAGGTGGTTGATATGATCATTCGAATCCTTCGATTTTACCAACATGTCATCCGCGTAAACCTCCATGGTTCTTTCAATCTAATTCTTGAACATCATATTTACCAACCGTTGGTAGGTCGCGCCCGCGTTGATCAATCCAAACGACATTCCTATGTAACAGTATATCCCTCTATTAGTAATGAAAGATGTGTGTTCCTGATCAGGGCCGTACATGGGAATTCGATTGTAATCGGAGTATGCATCCATAAAGCTTAACAAGGCATGCCCTTCCATCGCGTTAACCAACTGATCAATTCATGCTATCTTTTGGGCAAGCTTTGTTGAGCTATGTAAAATCTACACACGTCCTCCACTTCCCATTTGGTTTTTTTACAAGCACCGGATTCGCAAGCCATTCGGGGTAGAAAGATTCCTTAATTAACCCAACTTCCAACAGTTAATCTACCTCGTCCTTTAATGCTATCTCCCTTTCTCCACTCACCAGGAGACGATTTTGTCGTATGCCAGTGCAGTTAGAGAAGATGTTCAAGCGATTACACATTACCCCTGGGTCAATTCCGACCATGTCTGAATGACTCCATGCAAAAATGTCAAGATTTTTGATTAAAAAACGGGTGAGCCTTTCTCTCATCTCATAACTTAGTTGAGATCCCACCTTCAAAACCTTGCTTGGGTCATCTTTATCGACTGGAACAGATATTGTGTCTTCCGTCAGCCCCATTTTCTCGGCAGGCATAGGGATCCTAGGATCCAGATCAAAATCAAAGTCCTGGGGGTCTTCGACTTCTATTCTTGCACCTCAGGACAAGGCATGGCTTTATGCATTACAGGTGTTGAGGACGTGTCTTCAATTGAAGGAGCATTATTCTCTGTAAACACGGAGGGCGCGTCCTTCTATAGAGGAGCATCTGCCTCCTGTTCATTTTCACTCTCTAAGGGCGCGTCCTGTCTTTGAGGAGCATCCACCCTGGGGTTACTTTCCAAGCTTTGTAAAATTTCACTCCTTCCTTCCAACATTTCTCCATTGACCTCCTTCTGCACAATTCCTTCTTATGATTCACCATGATTTCCTCTGCGAATCCTCGAGACATTCCCCAATATAAAAGCAGGGGTCTCAGTTATATTAGTCTCTTATTCCTCTTGATCTTTCCACAAAATAATGAGCATAAACCTCTCCATTTGGTTTTACCTGAATGTCCGCCGCATCTTCAAATGGAAGACCTTTTCCTTCATACCTTCTCCTGCAAAATTCTTTAACAGCCTTGTGATAGCAGTCGCGTGATTCGTATTGCGACCCCCTCAGACTGCCTACTCCGTTAGGTGTTGGAAACTTTATCAGATGATGTATCGAGGTTATCACCCTAAATGCTCGCAACCAAGGTCTTCCCACCAGCATATTGTGCACGGAATCCTGATCCAACACTTTGAAGTCTATCATCTGAGTGACAGATATAACTCCTTTCCCAAGCATAACAAGAAGCCTAATTGATCCCATAACTCTCACCGCTTCTCCAGTAAAGCCGTAGACGTGTCCATCTTCAAAATTCATGTCACTGTCCAGGAAACCTAATTTCTTATATGTGCTGTAATACAAGATGTTAGCAGAGCTTCTATTGTCCAAGAAGACCCGATGCACGTTCATCATTCCAATGAGCATAGTTATCACCATAGCGTCGTTATGAGGATGATGTACCAATCTTGATTCTCTTTCTCTGAAAGTAATATCAGCAGATTCCCCTTTGAATATTTTTGGAGGTCTATCTTCCAAGCTATGAATGTTGGTGAGTGGGAGATGTCGCACCTCTCTAGCATTTTTTTCGAGAGCCCGATTACTATCTCCCACAAATGGATGTCCTCCAAAAAAATCCCTAATACTATCAGCTCTTTGGAACTTAACCTCCGCTAGCTTTTCAACGTCCTCTACCTGTGGGGGATGCCTTTCATCTTTCCCCTTGTCGTCGCTTCCTATGCGTCATTTTACCTTGTCAATCCACTCTCCCAGATATCCAGCCTTGATCAATTCTTCAATCTCATCTTTTAGGTGACGACACTTGTGGGTGTCATGACCGGTAGACTCATGGTACTCGTAATATTTTTTTTTGTCTCTACACTGCCATGAAGTCAAATGATCTGGTTTCTTGAAGATTCCTCTGTCCTTATTTATCACAAAGATGTGATCAATGGATGCTGCCAGCGGAGTGTAATTGCTCACCCTTTTTTCATAGTTCGGCGGTGGACTCCACTCTCTTTGCACGTTCAAGGCATTCACCCTATTAGGACTGTGGGCATTCCGCCGATAATCTGGACTCGCGGATCTGTCTCTCCTCTTAGCTCGCCCCTTGGAGTTATGGGTATAATCATTCTTTTTTGACTTGGAAAGCGATTGCTCAATCGTTTTGAAGGATTCTTCCTGCGCAAGTACATCAGCTAACGACACAGGGTCCTTTCCTTGCAAGTGTTTCCAGAAATCTGTTCCTACACGCAGACCAGCTATAAGAAGTATTTTCAGTGTTTCTCCAGTTGCGCCTCTCACCAAGGTAGACTCTGCATTGAACCTTTTGAAATATGAAGTCAAGCGTTCCCCTTCTTTTTGTTTCACATTGGCCAGTATGGTAACACGACGTATACTTCACCGCAGCTTGGAACTGAGTCATAAACAGGGTTTTCATTTATTCCCAAGATGTGATAACTCCTGGACCAAGTTTTTGAATCCACTGTTGAACACCTTCTCTAAAGGTTGCCGCCAAAAGACGGCATCGTGCTAGGTCGGGTACCTGATATACATCCATCTCAATGTTGAAACGTTTCAAGAATTCCACGGGGTCAGAGTTTCCATGAAAATGCAAGTCATTGGTTGTGTTCCTGTATCCCGCAGGCAGCTGCGCTTCCCTCACAACAACAGAAAAAGGGGATGGGGCTTGAGCGGTTGCTGTTACCCTACCTCATTCGAGATGATTGAGAAGCCTCTTAAGATCATTATTTTGCACCCTCTCTTCAATTCAAACGTCGTCCCAGTCATGAGGACGCGTCCTGGATCCATTGCCTGTAGCATTGTGAGAAGCCATAAGGACGACGACATGCGCTTCATCAGTGGAGGGTGTGTTGTCTCGTCTCCCATTATATGGCGTCCTTCCATATTGGTATCCCATCCTTCCTCGTCCATTCCTTTGGTAGCCTCGGCTGTAATTTCCAAACCTTCCTCATGGAGGGGCTCACTTGTGCTCGCGGTGCCAGCACCCAACCATCCCTTGGATATGTAGGGGGCACACGCGTTGGATCACGGGGCCTTGTTTCTCCAGCATTTTCTTCCTTTTTCCATTCTAGCAGCAACATTCTCAAATTGTCGTCTTCCAACCTTATGCCAAGCCTTCTCTTTAGGGTCGAAAAATCTCTTCTTTCCTCATCTTGATTCTGAATATTTTCCGCGCGACGACCCTCGTCCATCATACGCCTAGACCTATGTGGGTGTGGTACAACCTGATTACCGAGACGAGGCCTCTCTCTTCCGTCAGTGTCTTCATCGACAAGCTCCACAATAGGCTCTACATCATCAGAGTATTCCAAACACTGCGGAGTGATTCATGGGTTTCCTTCGCTGGCATGAACAAGGGCATCCGGGGCATCTCCTTCAACCACAGATGCTTTCCCCACGGCGTGGCCACGACGGGGTAAACGATGACCCCTTCGTATTTTGCGACGCTCCACCGTACTCAGCCTCGAGTGAAAGTTGTTCAGAGTATCCCCAATGCGGTATAACTGCTCCAAGATATCAGCGTTGCTGATGAGAAATGGAGGTGTTCCTGCCACATCCGGAGCTCTCGAGGGATCTACCATGTTTCTGGGCATGTAGGGTTCATGGAGAGTGTAGCCTCCCTCGCCCTCTCCTTCAGATCTGCTATCACTTCCATCATAAGAAATTCCATCATGATTGTAAGACATATTTTCCTCCCAAGATTATGATCTTAATCAACACCCCTCCTTCTAGCGCCAATTTGTTGACGGAGGAATCTGGTAACAACAAAGTTTAAGGTTTCTCGCCGGAATTAAGATCTATGACGGTGGTTCTTCGCCGAAAAAATTAAGCGGTGTGTGGTGGTTGTATATTAATTAGTGGCTGAGATTGATTAGGGTAAGTGGTGGCTCCTTTTCAGCTCTCAAATTCTTACCCCTCTCAATGTGCCTACGTGCCTTTTATATAGGGATCAAGCCTGACGTAGTTCTTGGGGAACAAGAAATCTAATAGGCTTAGACTTCTTATTCCTAAGCTCGGTAGAAGCCCATCCAGAATCCATCTTCCGCTAGCTTTAGGAATGTCCAACTATGAGGCCCAACCGCGAAGGCCCAAGGCTCGTCCGTAATCGTAGGACTTCACGGACAGTGCAACTCCCTGCGCAAGGATAACACTCCGCTACAACTTTCGCCCTTGAGTTAAGAATGCAAGTATACCCACAGTTCACCCCAAATGTCAGACGTGTCCCTGTCCCCCGAATGAGGATAACCCACCAGATAATAGGACAGGTGATCCTAAGCTCTTGGGTGCAAAGTGCAGGATGACTCCAAAGTTCTCCAACGAGGACACCCATTGAATACAAGAACAGAGTTCCCAAAGCACACACCAAAGTTAACCCCGCATCCCCAACAAGGACACCCGTTAAATACAGGAGGAGGCCTTCAGTCATCAGGCATACCCCTGGAGGCCTTCAAGCTTTTCACGGACATCCCCCTCCTTGACCGTCTCAAGGAGGGATTCTTCAAAGAGTACCTGCAACAAATACATTTGTGGATATGACCCTCCATTGCTTCTTTCCATGTGTGCCTTATCCTGAGCTCACCATTAAGAATGCATTTCCCAAACATAGGGCGCGTACTAGGACACTGGGCGCGTCCTGACCTTCATGAAACCTGTATTGTTCTCCAGCAACTACCGCTCATAACATTCCACATATACTGGACGCGTCCTACCTCTTGGGCGCGTGCCTCAAACTTCTTTTTCACAGGATCATCCTTCAGTAAACACTCCCACCATGATGGACGTGCCCTTCAATACCAAAATTTAGGTATAACAGATCTAAATATAAATCTCGTGGACATGATATAAGGAATATGTAAATGTATGGTTAAGCAAGCATGGACAATTGGACATGAAGATGGGAGAAGAATGGGGAATAGTACAAGTAGTAATGCATGCATGCATGATAAGTCCTTGTCTTTTGAATTTGGTGACAATGACAAATGGCTCACGAAAATAATTGATTAAGCAAGAAACTGCTCCTATAGAGGTGTCAGACATGGAAACAGCTATACAGATTGCGTCCATTTCGGAAATTTTAAAATAAATAATTTATGATTTAAAATTAATAAGTGACTTAAAAATGATAAATAGTAAATATTTATAAATTATGTAAGTGTTTGGTTAGTTTTACTTATAAGTCAGATTTTTTTTAATTTAAATGAATTAAAATAAATAATTTTTAAATATTATTATCTTAATTCATGGCTTTTAAATTAACTTAACATTTAAAAATATATATTTAAAAACTAAAATTAATAAAAAGTGAAAAATCAAAATAAGTTGAGAAAAAAGTACTTCTTTACTAACATTCAACTTATCAGCTTATAAATTGTAAATTCGACTTATAAATTGGGTCGACAAACAGTCCGAGTCTGAGATAAGTACTTACGGGTTTATAAACTATAAATAACTTATAAACCTGTACACGGACATGCCCATTATTTAAGTGTCAAGATTTTGAGAGGAGGGATGACACCGATTATTTAGTTGAAGTGAGTAGTGTAGACCATGATTTTTATTATTTATGGGACCAAGCTTTGTTTCTTCTGCTCTTCCAAATTAAGGCCAAATCAGGCTGTGTTTTTGGACTGATCTCCGTTGGGGTTTAGTAAACTCTAGATATGGTTTGTTTTTTTTTTTTGACAAATAAGCTAAATACTCGTTAAAATATTGAAATTAGAACGAACTTTCAAACCGTCAACTACAATATGCATATCGTAAAATAAAAAATAAGTTAAATAAATAACTATTTTATTTTGAGGTCTCTTAAAATATAGAAGATGTAATCTTTTTCAATTTAAAAAGAGTATTATAATTATATCGAATAATTCAATCTACTATAATTGTGAAACTAGTAATATCACAATCGACATTTACATAAATGTCATCTATAATTAGTGATTGAAGAGAAGATTATATTCAAGTGGGGGCACAAAATGATTGTATAAAAAGTTTACAATAATAGTAAATTGAATTAAAAAAGAAACACATTAGATAATATACAAAATTTATACACTTTATTTAAAATTGTGAAATGTGAGCAATTACGCTATCCTTTAGTCTCAAATTTGATTTTAGTCTGATAAATCCCTTATAATATTATATAAATCATCCTAAGAAAAGTTACTAAAATTCGTAACAAGACACATTAAAAATATTAAAACATAACAATAACATTTCAAAAAGATGTGCGCAAACAAGACCAATAATAAGGCTCAATAAGGTCTTATTTAAAAAATATTTTATCTTGATTTCATTCAACTTGATTCAAGAAACTAATATATAAAAGAGAGTATCATAGAGTGAAGGGGATAGAAGATGAATAACTAAAAAATCGAGAAGTAACGGTTAGAACTATGCGAGTCAAATCTCAAAATTTGAGAAAGTGAGAGTACTTTTTCAAGGACGACCGAGTATTAATGTATTATCAAACCTAGCCTCTTAATTTTTATTAGGGGTGTACGCGGTTCGGATCAGATCGGTTTTTGGGTAAAAGTCAAACCAAACCACTAAGAGCGGTTTTAGAAAATTGTCATCAGTAACCGCATTTGCGGTTGCGGTTAACCGCGTCAATTGCGGTTGCGAATTTGCGGTTATTGCGGATCGATTTGCAGTTCAACCACTTATTTTAAAATAATTAATAATTTGTAAAAAAAATAAATTCGGAATATTAATAAATTCAAGTTTAAGTTACTTGATAAATTTACATTCAAAAATAAAATACAAACTAATATTACGTGTGGAGCAAGAATATTAAAAATATACAAAAATATGGAGGCGAGAGAAAAGAAAAAAGAAAAGGATAAAAAAAAAATTACACGTTGATTACATTTTTCATTTATTTGGTTATATATCTTATAATGATTGTGAATATTATGAACGAAGTCCTAACATTAACCTAAGATTAGTTAATAAATGTGTATAATTATTAATTTATATGATATCAACTATATTTTTGAAAATACATTTTATTATAAATATATGTTGCGATTTGCGGTTGCGGTTGCGATTTTGCGATTTTCAAGAATTTAAAACCGCATCCAAAACGCGAATGAGCGGATTTTTAAAATTTAAATCTACAACCAACCCGTGTTTCGCGATTATCCGCAAAATGCGGTCGGTTGCGAGAAATTGGGCGGTTGGATGCGGTTGAGCGGTTAGTCTGTACATCCCTAATTATTAGTGTAGGTATGTTTCTTGTATTAAGTATGCAAGTATGTAGTTTATATACGTTTTTATATAATCGATCTTTCTTCGAATTCTGTTTTTTTAAGTTATATATTTAATTGGATTCAATTTTACTCTTCCCCGTGCTTAAGGTGAGACAATCGGTTATTAATCAAATATTTTGTTAAATTTTACTGATTTCGTTTCGAATGTTCTATTACAGATTTTTCATTTTAATGTATTCCTACTAGTATGAGAAAATCTTCATTCTTGTGTTGTAATGAATACCGTTTTCCTGTTACTTTTCAGCCAAAAAAACACAAAAATAAGGCTCAAGTTGTATTACCCAGACATATATGCCTCCCTGTAAATAAAAATCCATTCAAATTTCAAAAATTTTGAATATGTAAAAGTATATATAAACATTAAAATATATACAGGTTTGAAATGTGGTGATCCAATTAAGATCTATATCTCTTGCAAATCAATTGGAAATTAAGAAGCACGTGAACTAGATGGGCGTAATGAATGAATGAATAGATTAACAAAGTGTTAGGTTTTGTGAGGCTATCTAATGAATCATCTCCCATTCACATCGAAGCGGGATATTTAGTTGCAAACATCATATATATCCAAACATGAGAGTATCTGCTCTCTGTCCAACCTTTGCACAATATTAACTACATGAGAGATTCACACTCGGGGAGTTAAAAAATTCACATGGTAATACACTTAAATAAACACCGAAAAATTAGCCACAGGTTACATCTGGTAACACCTAAACTTTTAATCACCTCGCAAGAGGGACAAGAGCTCAACTGCATGCAACAAACAATTCATTTTAATCTCCACATCCTCCACCACAACCTCCACCATCGCCACCATTACCGGTATCTTTTCCACCACCATCTTCACCGCCATCGCCAAAAGCTCCTAGAATGACCATATTGCCGTTTCTAGCACCACCAGTTTCGACATCATCGCATTGAGCTCCAATGTGTTTACAAAATTTACCCAGTAGAAAAATAAAAACCGGGACTCCACAAAAAACTATTACAAAAAAAGCCAAAAAAGCGAGAAATGCATCCATGACCCCCCGTCTTATCTATTTCTTCAAGTCACACATGCAATTCATTTAGACTTGGATATCAATTCTTTTATTCGTTCATTTATATTCAAAAATCTTGGAACATGTCTACTGAAGTTACGTAGTTGTAGAATATATTAATTTTATGCAGAAATTTCACCTGGATAAGATTAGCCAACAAAGGATACGCTGATGTTAGTACTGATTGGTTAAAAAATTGTTTCGCGTAAGTTTACGATATCGTTTCAGTGACATAGTAGGCAATTTAGCTGCATTTTCGATAGTTGACTTCTTGTATGATGATCGATGCACTTATATGTAAACTGCAGCAACATAACCAAGACCTTGTACAAGCTACTACATATAACTGAGAGATGTTTTCTTTTTTTGCTAATTACAGTGAGATGAACAATATTGCGTGTAAAATTGGGAATAATCAAGTGATTTTAATGAACAAGTCCTGTAATGACTTTCTTCTATAGATATGCTGCAGGAAAATGCTTAGTGCAAGTCCCTTTCAAGAAATCCTGTATGCTCTTCGAATTCCTTTAGCTAATTAATTAAAAATCACCACCAATAATTAATTACCTCAAGGAGATGAGTATCTCTAATGAGCATACTTAAGAATTAAAACGGAATTATTTTCTATATTAGGTTTCTTAATTGACCAAAAACAATCTATGCTTTAGTGTTATCCTTTTATTCAAATATATGAACATGGTGAATTTAAGTTCAAAAATCTAGATCTAGTTTTAACTGTTGAACCTTATACATCTCGTTGTATTAGCACATCCACGTTAATGTTGTTGAATTTGATTTCACTCGGTGCCGATCCCTGACCTGGTGCAAGTAGTGCGACCACACTAGGCTCACTGAACCAGTGTCGGCTCTTCACCTAGTGTTTTAACATCCCTGTATATTCACCATTGATGAACTGAAACAAATGTGTAAAGAGAATGTAGAAGATGAAGACTAACTAAAGCTAAAATTACATTTCAGAAAAAGTGAATTACAAAAAAGGCTATATGCTTTGTTTTATACAGAAGAGACGGAGTTAGTTATGATAAGCTAATGTTCATATCATAACCAACTAAAAACTATCATATCAAGAACTAGTCTACTTATCACATTTCTATTATCTAATAAGCTATCAATAGACTTAATATTCCCCCCTCAGATTGAAGGTGTTGATAGAACATTCAATCTGGACAATAGGTGCAGGTGAGCTTGTCGAGAAAAGCCCTTAGTAAGAATATCTGCCAGTTGATGAGAAGAAGGAACATAAACAGGTTGAATGAGCTTTGCCTGGACTTGCTCCCTGACAAAATGACAATCAATTACAAAATGCTTAGTTTTAGTGTGAAAAACAGGATCAGCTGCAATATCTAGTGCAGCTTGATTGTCACAATGAATCAGGATAGGAGGGGATTGAGGGATTTGAAGTTCAGAAAGAAGTAACAACATCCAGTTCAGTTCACAAGTAGTGTCAGCTATGGATCTAAGCTCAGCCTCAGCAGTGGACTTAGAAACAACCGGTTGTTTTCTGGAAAACCAATTAATGAGAGAAGGACCAAGCAGTAGACACATGCCAGTAGTGCTCCGAGAGGTGTCAAGACAAGCACCCCAGTCACTGTCACAGTAAGCCTCTAGACGCAAAGAAGAAGATGCCGGATAGAAAAGACCTTGAAAAGGAGAACCTTTGAGATATCTGAGAATCCTTTGAACAACACTGAGATGAGGAACTCGAGGAGCTTGAAGAAACTGACTTAAAACATGGACAATAAAAGCTATGTCAGGCCTGGATAATGTCAAGTATAGTAATTTCCCAACAAATTTCCTGTATAAAGTAGGATTATCCAACAAATATCCTTCCTTAGCAGATAGTTTGACAAGAGGATCAACTGGTAATGATAAAGGTTTGCAATCAAGCAAGCCAGCTTCTACAAGAAGATCATGAATGAACTTATGCTGATGTACAAACAAACCAGTAGAATCTCTGTGAATTTCAAGACCCAAATAGTATTTAGCAAGACCAAGATCCTTGATAGTAAAAATATCATGAAGAACCTTTTTAACATGAGTGATAGCAGAAAAATCATTCCCAGTCAAAAGTATATCATCCACATATACTAAAACAATGACAAAAGAACCATTAAACTGCATAGTGAATAGAGAATAGTCTGCAACAGTCTGGTGAAAACCAAGTTGTAATAAAAAAGCCCCAAGCTTCTCAAACCATTGTCTTGAAGCCCGTTTCAATCCATAAATGGATTTTAAAAGTCGACATGCCATATTAGGAGTGCCATAAGCAGGATGACCTTTGGGAATTTCCATGTAGGCTTCTTCAGGTAGATCACCATGTAAAAAAGCATTATTGATGTCAAGTTGATGAATATCCCAATTCTTAGCTGCTGCTAAAGCTAATAGAACTCTAACTGTTGACATCTTAGCTACAGGTGCAAAAGTATTATGATAATCTTGTCCCTCTATCTGAGTATATCCTTTTGCTACTAAACGGACTTTGAATTTGTCAATACTACCATCAGCCAAGTATTTGACTTTGTAAACCCATTTACAGCCAATAATCTTTTTATCAGAGGGAACTGGAACAATTTTCCAGGTAGCATTGGTTTCAAGGGCTGTTAACTCTTTGTCCATAACATCAATCCATCTTGAATCAGAAATAGCTTGATTATATGTGAAGGGTTCAGAAATGACATCTTGAGCACTAGCAGTGCAAGCAAACAAAATAGAAGAAGTATTATGAAACTGATATTTGTCTGCATTAATTGGACATTTGTGTAACAAAACACTATTTGCTTGTGATTGGGAAGGGACAATATGTGAAGAAGGGATAACAAAGTCTTTGAACCAAGAAGGTTGAGCTCTATTTCTTGTGGAAAATCTAGTAGGAATATTCATAGGAGATGGAGAATCATTTGATTCAATAGAAACATCAGATGATGAAGAATCAATGTCAAGAGAGACAGTTTGATCAGAAGAGGTAAAAGAATCAGATTCAGGATTAGTAAGAATTTGATCAGGAAAATAGTCAAGAGGACTACTGATTGTTTCATGTAAAACAACAATAGAAGGTGAAAAGGGTAGTTCAGAATGACAGATAGATTGTTTAAATGGAAAAATATCCTCATGAAATATAACATGTCTTGAAATGTGAAATGTTTTAGTGACTGGATCATAAAGCTTATAGCCATTCTGATGCATAGGATATCCCACAAAAACTGTTGGAATAGCTCTTGGAGCCATTTTATCAGATGTGTGAATAAACATATATGCTTGACAACCAAAAACCTTCATATTACTATAATTTGGCAATTCTCCAAACAATTTTTCATAAGGGCTCTTAAAACCTAAAACTGAATGTGGAATTCTGTTAATAAGATAGGATGAGGTAAGAAGACATTCACCCCACAAAGAGACTGGTAAATTACCCTGAAACCTGAGAGCCCTAGTCATCTCTAACAAATTTCTGTGTTTTCTTTCCACTCTCCCATTTTGTTGGGGAGTGTTAGGACAAGAACTTTGATGAATTGTGCCATTAGCAGTAAGAAAAGAAAGTAAATCATTATTGAAAAATTCTCCACCATTATCTGTTCTTATGCATTTGACAGAAGTATGAAATTGTTTTTCAACATAAGCAAAAAAATCTTTCAAACACTGAATCACATGATGCTTAGTAGGAATCAAAATAGTCCATATTGCTCTTGAAAAATCATCTACAAGAGTCAAAAAAAATCTGCAACCATTGCAAGTGGGAGTCCTGTATGGACCCCAAACATCACAATGTAACAAATCAAAACAAGCTAAAGATTCAGATTGACTTGAAGGAAAAGGCAATTTGCATTGTTTTGCCAATGGACAAATATTACAAGGAACTGAAGAATGTTGTACATTAAGATCTGGAATTTTTGATAAAACTGAAAATGGCACATGACCTAGTCTTTTATGCCATAGAACATGAGAATTATCATGTGACACATTTAGAACAGCAGATTGCGGAGAGATGTTGATATGTTGATATAAACCACCTGAAATACTACCAAGAACCAATGCCTCCTTCTGGGCTTGGTCCTGCATATAACAGGTAGTTGGGGTGAAAAATACAGAACAAGTTAATTGAGAAGATAATTTGCTGACAAAAAGCAAATTAAAAGCAAAAGAAGGAATGAATAAAACATCCTTAAACACTACAGAAATAGAATGTAGTGTGACAGAACCAGTGTGTGTTACTGAAACAACTGTTCCATTGGGAAAATTAACAGATATAGGTGGATTAATCATAACAACATCATGCATGAAATCAAGACTGCAGCACATATGATTTGTCGCTCCTGTGTCAATAATCCAGACGTTTCTTGCAATGTTCACAGAAGAGTGAAAAAAGAAAGCAGTACCTGCTATATTAGCAGAGAAATTGTAAGGAGATGATTGTGAATGTGCAGTAGCTGTCTTATCTTTGTTCAATGATTCAAGAAGAGTATGCATTTGGTTTTGTAAAGCTTCCATTTGAACCTGCATTTGAGATTGAACATTGCTTGACATCTGGGAAGCTTGGGAAGCCTGACCTGAGACTGGAGCATATAGATTGTCTTTCTGATGATTCTGAAATTTTGGATTGTAGGTAGTTTTCCTTCTTCCTTTGTTATTAGGGTGAAAAGGATGGTCAGAAGGGTATCCAACTAATCTGTAACACTTTTCTTTAGTATGTCCCTTGACATGACAATGAGAACACTCAACAGCATTCCTGTCAGAAGAAAACTTGGAAGAAGGAAAGCTAATAGCATTAGTATGCTTGGGAAGGTTAACCATCATAGAGATAGGAGTTGTAACTGTAGAATGAGTTTGTCTTTGTCTTTCCTCTTGTTTGATAAGCATAAAAGCTTGATTAACAGTTGGCCATGGATTCATCATAAGTAACTGACCTCTGGCAGCAGTGAAACTGGAATACAGACCCATGAGAAACTGAATCAACCTTGTTTTTTCAATTTGTGCTTCCCATTCTTTGATAGCACCACAGTTACATTTGATGACAGGTTCTAAAGCTCTTAATTCATCCCAATAGCCTTTCAATTTGTGGAAGTAAAGTTCAACAAAATCAGTACCTTGCACTAGTTTGAATAGATCACGCTGAGTCTCATAGATTTTATGACCACTAACTACAGCAAAACGTTCATTCAATTCATTCCAAACACTGCAAGCATCATCCATATAATTCATACTGCTGTTAATTTCATCAGACACTGTATTTAGTATCCATGTTATCACCATATCATTTACTCGTTTCCAATGAGCAAACAGTGGTGAGTCAACACTGGGAGCCACAAAAACTCTATTAACAATGACTAATTTGTTCTTAGCAGACAAAGCAATTTGCATAGAACGTTTCCAGGTGGCATAGTTTTCTGTACCTAAAAGTTTCTTTGAAATCAAAATCATGCCAGGTTGATCATTGTTGTGTAGAAATAGTGGATGAGCATTATTCTTTATTGATTGAACACTATCATTCTGTGAAGAATGTTGTTGACGATCATTTGGATCAACAGATCCAGAAGGTGTACTCATAGTATTGTTATTAAAGCCTAAAACTGCATTAGCATAAGAATACGTCTTGCTTGTGTGCTTAAAGGACATTAATATGGCACAATTGAAGTACAACTGCTAGAATTTCATCAACAATCAAATCGAAAAGAAGATCTAAGTTGTATCAAGAAAACGATTGCGAAAAAATGAAAAACGAGAAGATTATGCACAGGATAAAGAAGAGAAAACACCGTTATTCATGTAAAACTATGGAGAGTCACGAACAACAAGAGACGTTGCAGAGAGAGAGAGATCGAGGGAGATCGAGAGAGAAGAGATCGTGATTTCAACTACGATCTACGAAATAACAGCTCGTTGTGTTTGCTTTGCAGAATCTATAAGCTCTGATACCATTTTAACATCCCTGTATATTCACTATTGATGAACTGAAACAAATGTGTAAAGAGAATGTAGAAGATGAAGACTAACTAAAGCTAAAATTACATTTCAGAAAAAGTGAATTACAAAAAAGGCTGTATGCTTTGTTTTATACAGAAGAGACGGAGTTAGTTATGATAAGCTAATGTTCATATCATAACCAACTAAAAACTATCATATCAAGAACTAGTCTACTTATCACATTTCTATTATCTAATAAGCTATCAATAGACTTAATATAGTGCACATAGTGCGACCGCACTAAGTTCACTGAACCAGTGCCGGCTCCCATCTAGTGCAACTAGCGCGACCGAGTAGACTCACATAATCCACGGGCCCAAAATTTTTAATTTTAATTTTTACACATATACACCTGAGTTGAGTATACGAAGTAACATGCATATGTTTTCTTACTTTCAAATTTGAAGGCTAAATATATTCAAGGACTCGCATCAATTGTCCACACACGTGCTTGTTTGAGCATAATCGCTGACTTGCTTGTAAAAGGTTCGTGTTTACATTTAATTTTCATTTTATTTAATTTTTAAAAAGGATCAAAATAAATTGTTGCACTAGGCCTATAAAGCTTCAGGATCGGCCATGATTTCACTGAACTTAAGAAATCATGCATTATTGGTTAATGTTTGTTTCCAGGTCCTGCACCACGCTCATCTTACTGAACTTAATGCTTAGCCAAGCCTATATATTAAGGGTATCATTTGTATGATGAGTTGATTAGCAGCTCCTGTACTCTGCAGTCCAGGTCTAACCATCTGTGATGCTTTATAAACTCCGACAATATCTCTCCTCTTTCGTATCAGCATAATCAAAATAATTTATAGAAATGAAATCAAGATATATATAATGATTTTCCAACAAATTTTTCATATATTATCAAATGCAAGAAATGCAAATTGCTACCACGCCTACCAGGCGGGTAATTACAACTTAGTGACTCTGCAGGTTAACCGTACCAGCAAAATGAACTAAGATAAATAGCTTTTAAGATGATATGGAAGAGTGTTGTATGGTCAATATAATTAGGGTTTTAAGATGATAAGAAAGAATATAGTTTTCTTTCTTGCAAGTTGATACAATGGAACCTTAAAAAGTGAAAATGAAACTAGCAAGATTTTAAGGATTCACAAACACGCGGGAAATTAACATAAACATATCGAAGAGACCTAAATTCCATTCCATCCGTTAGGAGATGCATGGCATCTTATGCTATGTTTGTTTCTGGAACTCTAAAATCCAGTTGACAGCAAATTGACACATTGTTTTCTTCATCTTATGTCAACGTTCTCCTCTGAAACAAAAATTATAAATTTTACAAGTAACCCCTATTGTGTACAAAATTAAATGAATTTGAAAATCCAAACAAGGAACCTTTTACAAATATACTGAAGGAACTCACCTCAGTTTTCCTGAAAAGTGTATTCCGATCAAAGAGCATTTCCAGCTTCAGTTCCTTGACTTTTTCAATCTCTAGCTTGGCAACTTTTTCACGGGTGAATGTGCATGCTGGAAGCTTGTAATTAATTTATCAACATGTCACCATCTCACGGTTCAATGAATTCCCCATTAGGCCCAAAGATTATAAGTGAAGGAATTTCTTCCCACTCATCCAGATGAAGATTATAGCCAAAAAAGCGCTTCAACTTTCTATAAGCCGGCCTTTAAACGGGAGTGCCAACCAGGGCATTGAGTTAAACTTTTTTCAAAAGAACTCTTCATTTGTGAATCACACAGCAACATCTGTGTCATAAAGATATATAAGCACAACCCCGAACTCATTTTTATTCTCTGCAAACTCCTCGGAAGCCAATTTAATATCTGCTGTGAGCCTACTAAGAGTTTTATCCTCTTCATTAAAAACTAGAGTTACAACCTTCTCTTCAAGAGCTTCAATAAGTAGTAACCAAGCAGTAATTGTAAGATACATCATACACAGGTGATCATTTAATTTCACAATTCAAATGAAATAGGTAATATACTCATATGTAAATTACAATGATATTCAAACCCTGATAAACACTAGCGTTTTACCTTAAACCCTTTGTTTGAGATGACATAATCACCTTCTGTAGAATCTAAGAGCATTTTGAAAGATGGTTGCTCCACAGTTGCAATATCTTGAGATTCCAGCAACTGTATTCTTCCATCACTGAATATTCTTTTTCTGAAAATTCGACTGAGCTCATAGATTTGTACATGTGGCTGTAAATTGAACCGGAGTCATACCCATGGGCCATGAGATAGAGATACATTGCATCTACGTCCCAAAGAAGACAAGTAACCAAAGTTAGTTCTCTAAACGTTTCCCTACTCCCACGCCATTCTTTAGTTCTCGACAAACCAACTTAATTACGTATGATCAGATCTCCAAATACTTGGCTTTTTAAAATTTCCCAACTTTTTGTGCACAATTATGATTCACGCATCTTATTTACTTAAAAATATATAGTGCTTTAATCTGATTGATATATAGAGTAATTTGATTTTAAATTTTATCTATTGCAGAGGTTTAAACATACGTTTTAGATTGCAAATTCAAACTGAATACGCTGTATATATACATACACACTATAATCTTGTCAGCTGGACTGCATAAATGGGCTACAATGATCACTGATTGTACGACATATGGTAGCTCCGTAGAACCTTTAGTCATGTAAAAGTGGACGACACAAATTCTGTATAATCTACAGTCAACCTCCTCCACCACCACCTCCGCCTCCACATCGACCTCCATGATTCACTGCCGCACAAATCAAAGACAGTAGTACAAAAACAACGGCTAAACAGGCAAATATTATAAATACAGTATTAAATCCTTCCATACCCATCTATTTCTTCAAATCCTTTATGTTATATTTACACGGTAAATACAAAAGACCTTGTTATACTCTGGTGCGCTCTTTGATTGATTTCTAGGCAGTAGAAAAATTGAACTTCAAAGAAGGAAACTTCATAGCTAGTAACAGTAGATTATACATCTCTTTCGTGCAATTTAACAATTTAGTTTCAAGTCATTTTCGAGAAATAATTTGCTGTAATTATATACTCACTCTGCTAGCAGCAAAATAACCAAGACCTTGTATATAATCTATACATACCATGTCCATCATATCAACTGCATCATGTAAAGGGAATAATCAAGTTGTTTTTCGTTCTTTCTCACTTATTGACAATATAACAATTTAGTGGTGGAAAACAAAGTTAATAAACATCCTCAGTTCTAGAATATAGACTTGAGTCTGTTTTCTAATTTTTCTATGCTAGGCAATAAATGGTATTATACATCTATACAATTTGGATTGCTACATCTTATTTCTGTCATCATATAATGGTGCTTAACCCCTTCTACATAAAGCTTTTTCTGTCATTATATTATATAGTGTTAACCGATAGGACCTCTACATTGGTATCCTAAGCCACCATTTCTTATAAGAGTCTACTGTAAATTATCCAAAAACACTTTCTATCTTAAAAGGAAATCATTGTACTTCGACTTATAAATTAAATTAAATAACTTTAAGTGACAAGTAATTCCTATAAAATTTGGACAGACATGCTCTCCATTTCATTATATGAAATCTCATAGCATGGTAAGATAGGATAATAATAAACTAATCAAAAAGACTTCCTGGGAATGTACAACAGCCATGTGAAGTTCTAAATTATTTTGTAACAAAATGTCAAGCACTGTTTATGTTTGGGGTTTAAAGCTCCCCCCCCCCCCCCCCCACCCTGTATGTAATCAAACCACAAGTATACACTAATTAGAAGTAACATGTACAGAACCACGACAGAAATTACCATATCAAACTCATTGCATCTCATCATAATCAGACCCTTCACAGTAATCAACTTTCCTTAAGGTCGTAACTCAATGCCTTGATGCGGTGACTAGTTGCACATCAAGTGAATCTGAAACAAGCTTATAAACTTGTTTCAAGCCTACAATGAGACTGTTAAAATTTAAGTTTTTACCAGTGATTGTATCTTATATATGAAATCCGTTGTAATTAGCTCCCCCATTTCGTAACTAGTGATTTTATCTTATATATGAAATCCGTCGTAATTAGCTTCCCCATATAGGTAAATTTATGCATTATATACTAGTGATTGTATCTATGCTAAGCACCAACATGCGTAAAAAATTTACAAACACGAATGTAGCTAAGAAAGTTTAATTGAACAAGACCTAAACATAAACACCAAGTTGTACATAGCAGGAGTGACTAATCACTTGTCTGATGGGTTAATTCATTAAAATTGACTTTTAAAAAATGATGATAAAGAGGGGGAATCAGAGAGCAATGTGAGCATAATCAAGCAGTAGGCATGTGATAGAAGCTCGGCACAGCAACAAATAAATGGCTGCACCAGGAGAACATTCTGGACAAGCAATTACACCTGTCATAAGTACCTGCTATAACTCATCATTCCCCCCCTTTCTAGCAAAATTACTAAATTAATAAATCTGCAGAAAATTAAACATATAAGCTGGTAAAAATTGCTCAATTAAATGTAAAATGTATGTAAGATAGTTGCAGGCATAAAAGAAAAGACTGTGAAATATGAGAGGTTAAAAAAACATGAATTCGAAAAATAGAAACAAATGAATACAAGAATTACATAACAAAGCTTTCAAATTTTAAAAACTGGAACTGAAGAGCAAAATAAATTGACAGCAACAGCTATCTCATCATAGATATAATCATGAATCAATGATATAAACAGAATGAATGCAGAGAATAAAGTAGAAAGATAAAATATATTGTAACTTGTTGGGACAGATCCCTTTGTTCAGCATATATAGCCTGGTTCACATAAAGACAAAAACTTATCCATACAAAACGGTAATGATAAAACTGAATGAAAAGCAATGAGTCAGAGTGAGCTGTCATTCTTCATGAGCTGGCCATGTATTATTCCATTTCTCTCCTTAACACTCCCCCTCAAGTTGACAAGAAGGAACTGAATTGGTTAGCTTGCGAACATGAGCCTGATGCAGCTTGACTGGAAGAATTTTGGTAAGAATGTCAGCAACTTGCTGTGTGGAGGACACCTTTGCTATAGATATATTGCCAGCTTTTAATTCATCTCTGACATAGTGACAATCTATGTCAATATGTTTGGTTTTCTCATGTAGGACCGGGTTCGCAGCTATTGTTATGGCCGCCTGATTGTCACAATTTAAGACAGCAGGTGGAAGATTATGAATGCCAAGATCCTTCAGTAGAGCAGTGAGCAAGGTAACTTCACATGTTGTGAGTGCCATCGATCTATACTCCGCCTCTGTTGAGCTTCTAGCCACTACTGTCTGTTTTTTAGATTTCCAAGATATTGGAGATGAGCCAAAGAAGATGCAGTAGCCAGATGTGGATCTTCTGGTTATAGGGCAGATGGCCCAGTCACGGTCACAATATGCAGTGAGCTGGGCGGCTCCAGATGCAGCTAGCAATATGCCCTGACTTACAGTTCCAACCAGGTACCTCAAAAGCCTTTTTGCAGTCTGATAGTGTACTGTTGTTGGAGAGTGCATGAACTGGCTGAGCAATTGTACAGAGAAGGCTATATATGGCCTTGTTATTGTGAGGTATATTAACTTCCCCAAGAGTCTTTGATAGATGACAAGTTGAGGGAGAAGATCACCTTTGTCATGAGTAAGTTTGAGATGAGAATCCAGGGGCAAGTTTAGTGGTTTAGCTTTAGACATACCATATTCCTCAAGAAGATCTTTAGTATACTTCTGTTTAGAGATAAAAAAGCCACTGACAGATCTATCCATTTCAAGTCCTAGAAAGTATTTTGCAGGCCCCAAGTCCTTGATGTGAAACTTATTAGAGAGCATTTTCTTGAGATGACTGATTTGAGTGTTGTCATTTCCACAAATCAGAAGATCATCCACATAGGCAAGCACCACTGTTATGTTTGCAGCTGAGTTTCTCAAAAACAAGCTAGCATCAGATTTTGATTGAACACAATTCAAGTCAATAAGAGTAACAGACAATTTTGAGAACCATTGTCTTGGAGCTTGACGCGGCCCATACAAAGACTTGTGCAGCAGGCATACAATCAAAGGATTAGTCTTGAGCAAGGTTTGATGATGTTGAATTTTGCATCCAGAGTGAGTGTAACCCTGTGGTAATTTCATGAATACAGTTTCATGTAAATCACCATACAAGAATGCGTTTGTAACGTCCATGTGGACTGTGTCCCAATTTGCAAGAGCAACAACTGCTAGTAAGGTCCAGACAGTAGTGAGCTTAGCTACAAGGGCATTGGTCTCAGCAAAATCTTCTCCATATGTCTGATTGCAACCCAGTATAACAAGTCTAGCTTTCTTCGTTCAACAGTGCCATCTGCTTTAAACATTGTCTTATAAACCCATTTACACCCTATGGCTTTCTTGTGAGGAGGTAGTGTAGTAATAGTCCAAGTGTGATTCGTTTCTAATGCCATGAGTTCAGTATTCATAGCCTCCACCCAACCTGGATCTGTGACACCCTCTTTGAAATAAATTGGATCAGTGGTGGTTGCAAGGGTGGATAAGAGACAGTGGAATTGAGGTTGAGCTATAGTGAAAGCCAAATTTGAGACTTGAGGTATATCATTTGACTTGGTGAGAGAACAACTGGCATGAAAGGTTTTATAATTCTGAAACCAGGCTGGGCTTTGTCGAGTTCGATTGGATCTTCTTACAGGCAAAGGCTCAGGTTGAGTTGTATCAGGTGAAGGGATGCTGTCATTTGGTTCAGGAGTTGGAGATTGAGTTGTCAGAGACGGAGATAATGGGGAGACTTCATCTGTCAAACTAAAAGAGAAGTCATCATCATCAATTCCAGGTGGTGGCTGAATGATTGTTTCAGTGACTGACAGAGGTTTCATGTAATTGGACAGAGAGTCTGGGTGATAGGGAAAAATAGATTCGTGAAATTTCACATCTCTTGAGATGAAAGTAGTTTGAGTAAGTAGATTTAACAGTTTGTACCCCTTTTTCAGAGGTGGGTAACCAAGAAATAAACAAGGAACAGCTCGATGTGATATTTTATCTGTTGTAAAAGTGGGGTTGTGTGCAAAAGCTAAGCAGCCAACAACTTTCAGGTGAGAATAAGTGGGGGGTTTGTTGTGTAGAACATATTAGGGTGTAGAATTATGCAACACTGGGGTAGGTAGTCGATTGATGATGTGCACAGCAGCTTGGACACAATCACCCCACAATGATACATGTAGATGAGCTTGAAAATGAATATATCTTGCTATTTCTAGGATGTGACGGTGTTTTCTCTCAACCCTAGCATTTTGCTGGGGTTTATGAGAGCAAGAGGTTTGATGCAAGATACCATTGGCATGAAAGAATTGAATAAAGTTTGAATCAACAAATTCCATGGCATTATCTGAACGAACATTCTTAATCCTTTTATGAAAATGAGTTTGGGCATAGCTGTGAAATGCTTTAAAAATGGAGAAAGCATCAGATTTATGGGCCAGCAGAGAAATCCATGTATGCCTGCTGTGATCGTCTACCATTGTCAAAAAATACTTGTGATTACCTTGAGTAGGAATTTTATAAGGTCCCCAAGTGTCAATGTGGATCATTTCAAATATTTCAGAGGCATATGAATCACTAAGTGGGAAAGGTAGGTTTGTGAACTTTGCCATAGGGCAAGTCACACAGGTTTGGCTTGGACTGTTTGAGGTTGTTATTTCAGGGATCTGTTTAATTTTAGCAACAGGTACATGACCTAGACGATGGTGCCAAACACTTATAGAAGCATCACAGGTAGATTCAACAGCAGAATTTAAACAAGTAATAGAAGATATATTGTGTTTAGACAACCAAGACAAAGGATCCTCAGTATTAACCAGATAGTATAGACCCTGTTTGGCCTTTCCTACAGCTTTGATGGTTTTAGTGAGGTTATCAATAATCACACAGTGTGTGGGGAGGAATTTAACTTCACGATTGCAGTGCTTAATAAGTTTCTGAACAGATAACAGATTATGCTTAAAGAAGGGCACACAAAGCACATTTTTCAAACAGAGACCATTGGAAAGAATTGTGTTACCAGTATAAGTTATCTTGGCTGTAGCTCCAGTAGGAAGTTTGATATGTGTAGCAGTGGTCACAGGAGTTGGAGAATCAAGATTGATTAAATATGGTGTCATATGATCGGAAGCCCCAGAATCAATTATCCAATCTCCAGCCGCAACACTTGCATTGTGACATGTCATCATCCCAGATAGTTGTATTAGTTATGCTAGCTGTTCAGGTGTAAACAAAGTGGTATCTGCAGATGATGATGCTGCAGATTGAGCCACATTTGCAGATTTAAAATGTTGAGGTTGTCTTTGATTTCCAGACCATCGAGCTCTGTTTCCTTGAGTAGTTGTATACGAAGACTTGTTCTGGGTAATGGGGTTAGGACCTTTGTATTTTGGATGCCATCCGGGATAGCCAATATGAGACCAACACCGATCTTGTGTATGACCCTTTCCTCCACAAGCAGTGCACTGATAGATTTTTGGTGTTGAGGGTATACCTTTGCTGTACATAGCTAGTATATCATGATCAGGAGCTTTAGGTGATGTCAAGATTTCTCTTTGAGCTTCCTCCTGTTGTAGAATGGTTGTAGCATTTTCAACATTGGGTAGAGGATTATTCAACAACAGCTGACTCCTTTGGGCTGAATAAATCTCATTGAGACCATTTAAAAACTGAAATAGCTTAAATTCCTCTTTCTGCAACTCAATTTCAGACATTAGTTTCTTAATCTCAGGTGTGATTGCAACCACAGTTGGCAAAGCATTCAAAGAGTCCAGTTCCTCCCATACAGTTCTCATTGCAGTGTAATAATCATTAACAGACAAGTCATTTTGCTTAATATCATATAACTCTTTACTCAACTTATATTTTCGAGAACCATTTGATACTGAAAAATGTTGCTCTAGATTTAGCCAGATTTCTCTAGAGGTAGTCATATAGATAATAGATTTTCTAATAGTTGATGAGACATTGGAAGTGAGCCAAGAAATTACCATGTTGTCACAAGTATCCCACATTTCAGCTTTAGATGTATCATTAGTAGATCTCTCCACAGTGCCCTTGACAAACCCAAGTTTGCATTTTGAAGTGAGACCAATCTCGAGATATCTTTTCCAAGATCTGTAGTCTGAACTACCTTGTAATTTATCGACTTGAATAGATGTAGCCCCATCTGAAGGGTGTAGAAACAAAGGATTCAACATATCTTGGAATGAGATCCTGGAATTAGACATGGTTTAAAAAGTAGATCTGAAACCCCAAGGAAAGATTGTAAAAGAAAGATTAAGTTTTTAAACCTTGAAATCAAGAAAACAACAGATCTATTTGTAGAAAGACTGGCTCTGATACCATGAAGAGCAAAATAAATTGACAACAACGGCTATCTCATGATAGATATAATCATGAATCAATGATACAAACAGAATGAATGCAGAGAATAAAGTAGAAAGATAAAATATATTGTAACTGCATTGTTGGGACATATCCCTTTGTTCGACATATATAGCCTGGTTCACATAAAGACAAAACCTTATCCATACAAAACGGTAATGATGAAACTGAATGAAAAGCAATGAGTCAGAGTGGGCTGTCATTCTTCATTAGTTGGCCATGTATTATTCCATTTCTCTCCTTAACAGGAACTTCAAATCTGAAGCAATAGTTAGGGACTTAGGGTATGTGAAGTGATGATAAAGACAGAGTGAACTACTATGAGGGCGAGGAACGCCGTCAGTCACGCCTCTGGACCCAAAGATTTGTATTTTTGAAAGCCTTATTCTCAATCTTAATTCTTAGGTCAAATATATTGGGCCTGTTTAAATTATTTAAAATCAGTATATCACATGTAATCTAAATGTAATCTTACTAATTACCTACTCCCTTCTCCGTCCCGGTGAGTTGTTTACGTATAGTGTTTGCACGTATTTCGAGATTTCAATAAAATATAGTTTCATAATGTTTTTTTAAAAAAAATTCTGAATAAAAGTTTAAACATGAAACTTTTTTTTAGATTTTTTTTTAAATAAATATTATGCAAGTATACTTTAAACGAGCATTAAAAAGCGTGCCGAAAAATAACGTAAACAATCCAGTGGGACTGAGGGAGTATTTTTTGCGGCATATTCATTAGTTACTTGTATTCATGTATTTATAGAACGGAATTTTTATTATGTGCGCATTGGACATGATAGTCGTATAAATTTATAATTTTAAATTAATATGATTGGTTTATTTTTTATAATAATTGTGAACTCTCTACATTCACACTAATTCCACCAATTAAATTGACCTAAAATTATAAATTTTTGCGATTATTATGTGCCCATAAGGCCTAGCTTTTTCTTTTATTTGAAAATTTATTGTTCCAAATTTTGTTACTAGAATTTTACTGAAAGCAGTTATGTTCGGTTCATTCAATAATCGTAAAAATAAAAAAAATTAAAAAATAAAAGCATTCAATATTTACCAAAATAACTCCCAAAATTAATTAGTGTACTCGTATTAACACACATAAAGTAATTTATTTTTATTTGAAAACAACCAATCAAAAAGCGACAGTTCATATTTTGAGAAAATTGTGGGATATATATTTTGTGACCTATAAAATTACTCTTTTACTAATACAAAATATACAGTGTACAAAAAATACACGGTTTAACCAAATAATCCTTTACAAGATGTCCGGTCAATTCAATTTTTTAAATTCGATTAATTTTATAAGCTTTTCTTTGTCGGAGTATGTAAAATGATTATTAAATTAAAATACTATAATCATTTTAATATGAGTAATTATAGAATTTATCATATAATAAATATATATTTGTTAATAAATAGCTAATATAAATACAATAATAAAATAAATATTATTTTAGTCTTAACATACATACAATTTTTTCTCCAATTAATACTCGATTTCAGATTATTACTAAATGAGTAACTCAATGTCAAATTTCAGATTTTTACAACATTGCTCAAACATATTTTAATTGAATTTTGATAAATATTGAGATTCTGTTATCAAATATAATATTGAATAAAGAGAAATATAGAGTAGATAGAGAGTTTGAGATGGAGAAGTGATGATTTTTATATATTGGTGTATATTTATATTCTCAAGTACAATGCCTATTTATAGGCTTAATATAGAAAAGTTACAAGAAATTCGAAAGTAAAAGCCAAAGGTTATGAAAGGCCCAAGGTTTTGTACATTAAATGTAACGCCCTCCAGACCCGGGGTATAAGTCTAGGGGTTACGAGCTAATCACCCAACCTGTACAAGCTTATTAATAAATAATAAAGAAATGAAACTAAACCCCTTAACAACTACCAGGACCTTTTTAGGTTGAAGTATGAAAACAAGAACCGCTAACTACTTTTATTACAAACCAATATTCAAAATCTCACAAACTTTCTTTATTACAAACCATTGTCTAACTCATTTTAACTAAGTTCAGCTTTTATTCAAACACACATACTATCTATCAACACTCCACCTGCTCGGGTAACTCAAAGCTTTCTTCCTGGATTGGGATCAACACCTTGGGTATAAGAGGATCCCGAGGCTTGACCCGCTTCTTTACCACTCGTATTCTGACGGGTTTCATATTCCTTCTTAACTGAAACAATAAGGTGAATAATAACAAAAAGGGGTGAGCCAAAATTGCTCAACAAGTCTACAAAATATACACAATGTTAAAGCAATATAACTGAATCCGTATCCCAGGTTTATCTGCAAAGATATAACCTTATAAGAATCAAAAGAAGGCCATTGCTGGAGAATACAAACGAACTACACTGGACTCAAGTTCGCAGCTATACCCTGCTGATCAGCCAGGATATAGTGCAGATCTATATCTCACTATATAGATCCCGTCGGGCACCCAGGCACTACGGCCCATCTCAAGGATCCGGTTATGTTCCGGTCCTTAGGATTAAGTAACCTTAATCCCCAAAAGTAATGTTATCCAGTCCCTGGAATATCAACCGGAACAATCGGTATACTTTGATATATTCTAATCACCAGAATATATTAATAATTGTGAGTAATAATTGGAATATGAATAATAAATTGAAATGAAAAGAATAATTCAAGAATCGAACTGAGATATGAATAAAGGAGTTAAAGTAATGCAAATGTAATAAGAATCTGAAGAGAATATCACTATTCTGGAGAATAGAATAGAGGAGAAACTTGCCTTCTGTGTGACTTACTGCAATTAAATCACTTCCGTCTATCCCCTACTTGACCTGCATTGCTGGCTTAGTTTCTGTTAGCAAAATAGATTGGTTAAGTCATTTTGTACTTCTGTCGTACCTTAAATCGACTTCATTTTGTTCCTACTATTTACCCATACATTTATAACCAACTCGAATATTACATATAAACAAGTAAGACTCGATTAACCACATAATACACATAAGCACATAATCGTTTTTATAGTTAAAATAATTTTTTAGAATCGAAATCGATTCGCTGATTGCTCCGTTGATCACCTTCTGCTTCATTTCCCATTTTTCCGGAATTTTTCGAACTCGTCTCGGCACGTATTTCGAATGATAATCAAGCAATCAATAAGGTCAACTAATTTCAAGAAGAAATTAGGTCTTCATATTATTTTTAGTGAAAATAATTCATTTTTCTGAGTCAACAGGCTTTCGTTTTGCTCAATTCGGACTAATGGTTGAATTATTATCAATTAAACACTGATAATTCAATTTATTATTCAATATAAATAATTATTGCTAATTTTTAAATCCCAAAATAATTTTTAAATAATTATTTAAGAAAAATCAAAGTCAAAAATAATTTTTTATAATTTTTGGAGTTAAAATGAAGAAGTTATGATTTATTGAAAATTATGTGATTAATTATCGAAATAATTGATCACTTTTTAAATATTTAATAAATAGATAACTAATAAATAATTAGTAGATAATTATTTACTAATTTAAAATAATTAATCCCTAATTATTAGGATTAATCACAATTTATTGCAAATATTTACAACTCATCGTTATTTATTTGATTAGATCGATTATTTACAAATAATCAATCGATTTAATTAACTGATACGCTATTTATCGAATAACTACGAATTATTCGAATTATAAACCAACTCAACGATTAATCACTCGTATAAATACGAGCTACGCACTATTCTCGAATACTACCGAATTAATATATTATTATCGGACTTTAAACGATTCGTTAATCAATTAATTATCGGTATTTAATTATACGATACGAACAATTACTGCAATATTATTCGAATAACTAACGCTCAAATAATAATTCTCATTATCGAATCACTACTCGCATAGATACGAGTTACTCGTATTATTAACTAATTATCAAATTATTAATCGTATTATTTAATCATTTTTAATCCTTATCTATTAATTAATTACCTAATTATTAATTAATTACCTAATTATTAATTAATTAGATAACTAATAAATAATTAGATAAATAATTAATTAAATAATTAAATCCGAATTTATAATTTAATAAAATAATTTAGAAATTAGTAATATTTTTTTTTAGAATTCAAAACTAATTTTTATCTAATTATTAAAATTATTAAAACTAGTTTCTAATTTTCAGAAAATAAAATAAATATATAGAAATCCAGAAACACAAAATAGCAGTCAGGGTTTGGGTTTTTAGGATCAAACCCGGGTCGATTTCCGGGTTGGAAACCAGGTCGAACCCAGGTCGCTCAAGAACACCGCCCCGACTGCCCAGAAACCGGCGTCGGCGGCGTTTCCCGGCGAACCAAAACGAAGAGCAACCAAAACGATTCCAGGCTCGTTCTGCTGCGTTTTCGTTCGATAATCAAGCCCAGCATCTTCCCTCGTCCATCTCCTTCTTCGTTCAACGAGCATGGCGTCGGGAAAATAAGGAACGGCGACGTCGTTCTCCGGCGAGCACGAATTCAACACGAAATCCAGCAAACCCGGTACCAATTGACAGGAAAAACGACGATCTAAACACTCGTAATCATCAAATCGTCAAATAATAACCAGAAATTCAAACCCGAATTCAAGATTAAAACCCGAAAATATGAATATAAATTCGATCAATCAACCATGAAAAACAAATACATAATCAAAAACTAGAGATCATAAGCTTCAAAACGAGTACTCACATGACTGATTTGGACTCCGGAGTCACCTTCAAATTCAGCTTTGATTCTCTGCCTGTTCTTCACCAACACAAACCCTAATTCCCTTTTCTGAATTTTCTGATTTATTTTACTGATTTTTAATTAAAATTAATAATTAATTACTGAAAAATCAGCTATTTATACTATGTAAAATAATACCCCTAAATAAAATTAAGGGGCTAATTACAATCCTAATAAAAATATTTGGCCCCAATTTTTATAATTTTTGGGTATTAATATTGAATTTTTAAATATCCAATAAATACAAAATTAATGCTAAAAATTCCCAAAAATTATGAATATTACAAAAATGCAAAGAAATGATATATGATAATTTCATGATCATATAAAAATAAAAATGTGATTTTTGTGGGGTTTTTGGTACCCGAAGGGGCCCGGAAAAGCCGTTTTTCGCGAAAAAGGTCAATTTGTAAAACGTCTAGGGGTTCAGAATTACGATATGGTATAGGGCATTTTTGGCAAAATAGGGCCAATGATTTTGTTTGAAATACGGGCTTTTAAAACATGGTTTTGAGCTGTACGGGTTTTGATATAAGATATCTAACTTACAATAAAACACTCAATAAATGTCCAAAACACGTTTGGATCAAAACAGATAACATGTAACACATAGCAGTTAAGGTTTAATGACTCAACACATTTAATCACATATAAATGACATATTAATACACATATTTTATTTTAAATATGATATCATACAACGTAAATTTCCCGGTCGTTACATAATCCCTCCCTTGATAGGATTCTGTCCTCAGAATCTTCTACGAAAACAAATGAGGGTATTTCTCTAACATTTCACTTTCAAGCTCCCAGGTTGACTCTTCAACCACTGGGTTTCTCCATAATACTCGCACTAAATATACAGACTTATTTCTCAACACTTTCTCTCACCGATCTAAAATTCTTACCGGCTGTTCTACAAAAGACAAATCTGGTTGGATATCTATCGGTTCATACTCTATTACATGCCTAGAATCAGGATTATATCGCTTAAGCATTGACACGTGAAACACATTGTGAATATGTTGCATATGAGGCGGTAGCGCTAATTCGTATGCAAGCTTTCCTACTTTCTTCAAAATTTCAAATGGTCCGACGTATCGTGGCTTCAATTTACCCTTATTGCCAAATCTGGTCAATCCTTTCCATGGAGATATTTTGAGTAGTACGTGTTCTCCTTCCTGATAGTCCATATCCTTTCTTGCTTGGTCTGCATATTTGCGTTGCCTGTTTTGCGCTGCATCGAGTCATTTTCGAATAAGTTCAATCTTTTCTTTCGTTTGCTGAATTAATTCTGGTCTCAAAATTTTACGTTCTCCAACTTCATCCCAGTACACTGGTGATCTGCATTTTCTCCCATATAGTGCTTCATACGATGGCATTCCAATGCTGGCGTGATAACTGTTATTATAAGAAAATTTCACTAGGGGTAGATGCTCCTCCCAACTGCCTTCAAAATCGATCGCACAAACTCGTAGCTTGTCTTCAATAGTTTGAATAGTTCTTTCACTTTGCCCGTCGGTTTGCGGATGATAAGCGGTACTCATGTTTAATTTTGTTCCAAGGCATTCTTGAAATTGTCTCCAAAATCTTGAATTGAAACGAGGATCTCGATCCGATATAATAGATATTGGAACTCCATGTCGCATCACAATTTCCTTAAGATACATGTGCACTAATTTGTCGAGCGAAAATCTGTCATTAATTGGTAGAAAATGTGCCAACTTCGTAAGTCTGTCAATGATTACCCATATCGCATCATGATTTGCCCTAGTCCTCGGTAGTCCTACCACAAAATCCATCGCTAGATGTTCCCATTTCCATTCGGGAATGTCTAACGGTTGCAATAACCCGCTCGGACGTTGATGTTCCGCTTTAACTCGCTGGCATGTGTAGCATTTACTCACCCATTCTGCTATTTCCTTCTTCATATTCGGCCACCAAAAGTTTTCCTTCAAATCGCGATACATTTTTGTGCTTCCTGGATGAATGGAATACTTCGAATTGTGCACATCTCGCATTATTTCTTCTTTTAATTCTGCCACGTTAGGGATCCAGATTCTCGATGCAAAGCGTAAAATTCCTTCATTATCTTTGTGAGTTGTGATCTCTTCTCCCGTTAAGTCGTCATCTTGACTCATTACTTCATCTTGACAACGACGAATCTTTTCTAGCAACCCCGGTTGGAAAGTCATAGCGTAGATAGTTCCTGCAGATTCATTGGGAATGCGAATCTCAATTTCTTATTTATCGAATTCATTGGCCAATTCTTCGCATGAAGTTAACCGATTCAATTTTTCTTTTCTGCTTAGCGCATCCGCTACAACATTTGCTTTTCCTGGATGATAACTGATTGTGACATCGTAATCTTTAATCAATTCCAGCCATCGACGTTGTCGCATGTTCAGTTCTTTTTACGTAAAGATATACTTCAGACTTTTATGATCCGTGTAGATTTTGCATTTTTCACTGTAGAGATAATGTCTCCAAAGCTTCAATGCAAATACGATCGCTGCCAATTCCAGATCATGCGTAGGATATTTCTGTTCATGGGGTTTAAGTTGTCTCGAAGCATATGCAATGACGTTACCGTGTTGCATCAATACACATCCTAGCCCGCGATACGAAGCGTCACTGTAAATGATGAAATTTCCTTGCTCGTCTGGCAGTACAAGTACTGGTGCGGTCACCAACCGATTCTTTAACTCTTGAAAACTTTCTTCACACTTATCATTCCATTCAAACTTTTCACTTTTTCGGGTTAACTTGGTCAACGGCGTTGCTATTTTCGCAAAATCTTTAACAAATTTTCGATAATATCCTGCCAATCCCAAGAAACTTCGAACTTCTGTCAGCGTCTTTGGTCTTTCCCAATTCAACACAGCTTCAATCTTTGCTGGATCAACTTGGATGCCTTCTCTACCGATGATATGCCGTAGAAATTGTACTTCCCTTAACCAGAATTTACATTTTGAGAATTTTACGTATAATTGCTCTTTCCTCAGAATTTCCAAAACTATCCTCAAGTGTTCTGCATGTTCTTCTTCTGTCTTGGAGTAAATCAAGATGTCATCAATGAATACAATCACGAATTTGTCCAAATATTTCTTGAATATCCTGTTCATCAAATCCATGAATGCAGCTGGCGCGTTTGTCAAACCGAATGCCATTACAAGAAACTCGTAATGCCCATATCTCGTACGAAACGCAGTCTTTGGAATATCTTCAGCTTTAATCTTCAATTGATGATAACCTGAGCGTAAATCTATCTTCGAAAAACATGCAGCTCTCTTTAGCTGGTCGAACAAATCGTCGATTCTCGGTAAAGGATACTTGTTCTTGATAGTGAGTTTATTCAATTCCCTATAGTCGATGCACAATCGCATGCTACCATCCTTCTTCTTCAAAAATAACACTGGTGCACCCCATGGGGATACACTAGGTCGTATAATGCCTCGGTCTAGAAGATCTTGCAGTTGCATTGACAATTCCTTCATTTCGACTGGAGCCATTCGATACGGAGCTTTCGAAACTGGTTCTGTACCTGGTGCTAGATCAATCGTGAACTCAATTTCTCGATCTGGTGGTAACCCTGGAAGCTCGTCTGGAAAGACGTCCGGAAATTCACATACAACTGGAATGTCTTCTATTCTAGGACTTCCTTTTTCAGTATCTAACACGTAAGCTATGTACGCCTCACATCCTTGTCGAAGCAATCGTTTGGTCTGCACTACAGTGATAAATTTATTCTGTTGCTTTTCGCCCTTGAATATTACCGTTGCATTTTCCGTAGTTCGCAATTCAACTTTCTTATTCGCGCAATCTATCTGAGCCTTATGACATGCTAACCAATCCATTCCCAAAATGATATCGAATTCTCCTAGCTTAAAAGGAATTAAATCTACAGAAAAATGATGTCCGGCTACTTCTACATCACACGCAGGACATACTCGATCTACCGGAACTTGGTCGTCATTCGCTAATTTTATAATTAATGTCTCGCCCAACCATTCAATTTTACAATGTAACTTATCAAGAAATTCTTCAGAAATAAATGAACGGGTAGCTCCAGAATCAATTAATACTTTTGAATCTACGGAGTTCACCAAAAGCGTACCTGCAATCACACTTGGATTCTGTACTGCTTCTTTCATGGTCATGTTAAAAGTCCTTGCTCTGGGTTGATTTGGCGGCGGTGGCGGAGGTAATGCCAATATTTTCGGAATACTGGCTGCCATTGCTGGTCCTTTACAATTCCTAGCGATATGCCCTCTCTTTCCGCATTGATAGCAAGTGATTTCTGCTGTTTTTCCTGTCGGACATTCGTTAGAGTAGTGCCCTTTCTGTTTGCATTTGAAACATGTCACCTCGGCTTTAATACATACGCCGGTATGCTTGCGTCCACAAGTTTTGCAATACGGCACTGAAACCTTAACAATTCCCTGCTGGTTGGAGACTTGGAAACGATTATCTGCTTTTTGTGTACCCTGTCCTATCCTTTTGAAATTCAGATTTGCCCGGGCTTGAAATCCCGGCTTTCTGTTGAAACGGTCTTGGAAACTTCCCTGTCCTCTGTCTCGTTGAGACCTTTCACTTTCCCCTTCGATGATCAAAGCTTTCTGGACTACAGCAGTATATGTTGCTAATTCAAAAACTGCAACTTGTCCGCGTATCCATGGTCGTAATCCCTCTTGAAATCTCTGCACTCGCTTCCCTTCAGTGTCCACCTGTTCCGGAACAAACCTAGCCAATTCATTAAATTTGGCTTCATATTCAGTTACAGACATACTTCCCTGCTTCAGCTCCAAAAACTTTATCTGCATCTGATTCCTTACATAGCGAGGAAAATGCTTCTCTAAAAATAACTCTTTAAACTTATCCCAAGCAATAACATCTTCACCCTCTAAAGCCTTTTTAGATTCCCACCAATAATTTGCCTCTCCTTTCAACAAGTAACTAGCAAAATCAGTCTTCTGGTCCTCACCTACCTTCACTAGTACAAAAGCTTTCTCTATTTCCTTTAACCAGGTGGTAGCTTTAATAGGATCAGTAGACCCATCAAATTCTGGAGGTTTAACTGACTGAAACTGCTTAAAAGTAACAACAGGTTCGGTAATAAGTTTGTATGACCATCTAGGGACTTTTTTACTGATTTCTTTTATTACAAATTTTTGTTTTGTTTTTTGACCATTAGGGCTAGTTAGAATTGTATTCAATAAAAATTTGTAAAATTTGGCTCTTTTTTCTGAACCAATCCTTCCTTGTTCTTTTTCTGAAAATAAAGAGAGACCCTTCCAATTTAAACTCGATCCCGTTGAGGCTCAGGACGAAGTGGTTGTTGTAACATTTGTTGTTGTATCTGCTGTTGCTGATGCTGCATCTGCTGCTACATCATTGCCATCTGTTGTTACATCAGATGGAACATTTGGTTCATGGTTTCATTAGTCTGGCCTTCAGAATTGTTGTTAGAGGTCTCAGCCCTAGTCTTTCTTTTTGGTGCCATCTTCTTCTGATAATAAAACAGATGATATTTATTTAACAGTTTCATAAACAATTGACAGTATGTAAGAAAACAATTTATCCGTTATTAATAACATGATTTATATAAAGAAAATAGTTGCTGAATATAAAAACTAGAAATGTAAGAAGTTAAATAAAATGGTTGTCCTTTTCTGTTTTTGTTTATTTTTTTTTTCAACAGGGATTATAGTATGGAAAACTGTAAAGCAATAAAGTGAAAGTAAATGCTGTAAAACTGTAAAGACTGAAATTTAAATAAAAGAAATTTGAAAAGTTCAGTTTATATATATATGACACCAGCCTCAGGTGTAAATGCTTGATACAAAAAGTCTCGCTCCGCTGGAAGTCATCGGGGCTACAAGTCATATTACTACTACAGGTCCAAAAACCTACTACAGGTTAAACTACTAGTACACAGATACACACTACTCACTAGGTCATACTACGCCACCTCTATATACATCTATACTCTGAAGTCACTGTCTCATCTGTCCCTAACTCAGAACCCTGGTGGCACATGACTCAACTCCTCCTACAATGCCTCTAGCACTGTCTCGGTAAGTCCCAATGCTCTATGATATGCTGTCTATGTACTAATATCCTGCTGTCTCAGATCCATAAGCTGCTGAGAACTAACTCGGTGAATCTGACGTAATCTCTCCCTCAGTATGTAATCCGATCGTAATGATCGGACGGGACCATCTGCCTGCGTCTCAAACAATCCAAGGATCTCTCTGCACTGGGTCTGCCATCGAACCATCTCCTCTCTCTCCTCCTGAAAACGCTGATAAGTAACTGTATGATGCTCACTAAGATCCGTGCTAGAACCTCGAGAAGGTAACAGCCCACCGACTACTATCTCATCCATGAACTCCTGGTGTGGAAACTGATATACTCCAGGAATAGGGGCATAAATAGCTAAAGGGGCAGGAAATAAGACTGGCTGCTCTATAGGTGCATACACTGGTGGCTCTGCCTCTGGCTCCATCTGTGGAATATCTGGAATCTCAGGCTGCGGTACTGGAATCTGCGGCTCTAAATTATCCCACTGTGGAAGATCAATCATATCAGGAACATCAAACATCGGAAACTCCAAAGGTGGAAAGTCAGGCATCTCTGGCTCAACATAAGGGAAATAATCAACAAAGTCTGGTACCTCTAGTGGAGGTGGTATCTCTGGTGTTGGTCCAAATGGTAATAGTGGAGGTGGTGGCAATGGAGGAAAAACCTGCACTGATGCTGGGGCTAGTACTGCTGCTGCTACTGGGTCTGACTCAGTCCGCTCTGACGAAGAAGCCATCTAATAATATACCAAAGAAAAGAAAAGGTCACTAAACAATTCAAAGATTTATATTTCCCTATTCTAATCTGACCTAAATCCTAACACTATTCTTCCTAATCTGACTATCCCTATCTTATGTGATCTCTCTATGCTATCTTAATCCTAATGTTCTTATTTTCAGGGACCAAACCTACAGCTCTGATGCCAAACTGTAACGCCCTCCAGACCCGGGGTATAAGTCTAGGGGTTACGAGCTAATCACCCAACCTGTACAAGCTTATTAATAAATAATAAAGAAATAAAACTAAACCCCTTAACAACTACCAGGACCTTTTTAGGTTGAAGTATGAAAACAAGAACCGCTAACTACTTTTATTACAAACTAATATTCAAAATCTCACAAACTTTCTTTATTACAAACCATTGTCTAACTCATTTTAACTAAGTTCAGCTTTTATTCAAACACACATACTATCTATCAACACTCCACCTGCTCGGGCAACTCAAAGCTTTCTTCCTGGATTGGGATCAACACCTTGGGTATAAGAGGATCCCGAGGCTTGACCCGCTTCTTTACCACTCGTGTTCTGACGGGTTTCATATTCCTTCTTAACTGAAACAATAAGGTGAATAACAACAAAAAGGGGTGAGCCAAAATTGCTCAACAAGTCTACAAAATATACACAATGTTAAAGCAATATAACTAAATCCGTATCCCAGGTTTATCTGCAAAGATATAACCTTATAAGAATCAAAAGAAGATCATTGCTGGAGAATACAAACGAACTACACTGGACTCAAGTTCGCAGCTATACCCTGCTGATCAGCCAGGATACAGTGCAGATCTATATATCACTATATAGATCCCGTCGGGCACCCAGGCACTATGGCCCATCTCAAGGATCCGGTTATGTTCCGGTCCTTAGGATTAAGTAACCTTAATCCCTAAAAGTAATGTTATCCAGTCCCTGGAATAGCAACCGGAACAATCGGTATACTTTGATATATTCTAATCACCAGAATATATTAATAATTGTGAGTAATAATTGGAATATGAATAATAAATTCAAATGAAAAGAATAATTCAAGAATCGAACTGAGATATGAATAAAGGAGTTAAAGTAATGCAAATGTAATAAGAATCTGAAGAGAATATCACTATTCTGGAAAATAGAATAGAGGAGAAACTTGCCTTCTGTGCGACTTACTGTAATTAAATCACTTCCGTCTATCCCCTACTTGACCTGCCTTGCTGGCTTAGTTTCTGTTAGCAAAATAGATTGGTCAAGTCATTTTGTACTTCTGTCGTACCTTAAATCGACTTCATTTTGTTCCTACTATTTACCCATACGTTTATAACCAACTCGAATATTACATATAAACAAGTAAGACTCGATTAACCACATAATACACATAAGCACATAATCGTTTTTATAGTTAAAATAATTTTTTAGAATCGAAATCGATTCGCTGATTGCTCCGTTGATCACCTTCTGCTTCATTTCCTATTTTTCCGGAATTTTTCGAACTCGTCTCGGCACGTATTTCGAATGATAATCAAGCAATCAATAAGGTCAACTAATTTCGAGAAGAAATTAGGTCTTCATATTATTTTTAGTGAAAAGAATTCATTTTTCTGAGTCAACAGGCTTTCGTTTTGCTCAATTCGGACTAACGGTTGAATTATTATCAATTAAACACTGATAATTCAATTTATTATTCAATATAAATAATTATTGCTAATTTTTAAATCCCAGAATAATTTTTAAATAATTATTTAAGAAAAATCAAAGTCAAAAATAATTTTTTATAATTTTTGGAGTTAAAATGAAGAAGTTATGATTTATTGAAAATTATGTGATTAATTATCGAAATAATTAATCACTTTTTAAATATTTAATAAATAGATAACTAATAAATAATTAGTAGATAATTATTTACTAATTTAAAATAATTAATCCCTAATTATTAGGATTAATCACAATTTATTGCAAATATTTACAACTCATCGTTATTTATTTGATTAGATCGATTATTTACAAATAATCAATCGATTTAATTAACTGATACGCTATTTATCGAATAACTACGAATTATTCGAATTATAAACCAACTCAACGATTAATCACTCGTATAAATACGAGCTACGCACTATTCTCGAATACTACCAAATTAATATATTATTATCGGAATTTAAACAATTCGTTAATCAATTAATTATCGGTATTTAATTATACGATACGAACAATTACTGCAATATTATTCGAATAACTAACGCTCGAATAATAATTCTCATTATCGAATCACTACTCGCATAGATACGAGTTACTCGTATTATTAACTAATTATCAAATTATTAATCGTATTATTTAATCATTTTTAATCCTTATCTATTAATTAATTACCTAATTATTAATTAATTACCTAATTATTAATTAATTAGATAACTAATAAATAATTATATAAATAAATAATTAAATCCGAATTTATAATTTAATAAAATAATTTAGAAATTAGTAATATTAATTTTTTAGAATTTAAAACTAATTTTTATCTAATTATTAGAATTATTAAAACTAGTTTCTAATTTTCAGAAAATAAAATAAATTTATAGAAATCCAGAAACACAAAATAGCAGTCAGGGTTTAGGTTTTTAGGATCAAACCCGGGTCGATTTCCGGGTTGGAAACCGGGTCGAACCCGGGTCGCTCAAGAACACCGCCCCGACTGCCCAGAAACCGGCGTCGGCGGCGTTTCCCGGCGAACCAAAACGAAGAGCAACCAAAACGATTCCAGGCTCGTTCTGCTGCGTTTTCATTCGATAATCAAGCCCAGCATCTTCCCTCGTCCATCTCCTTCTTCGTTCAACGAGCACGACGTCGGGAAAACAAGGAAAGGCGGCGGCGACGTCGTTCTCCGGCGAGCACGAATTAAACACGAAACCCAGCAAACCCGGTACCAATCGACAGGAAAAACGACGATCTAAACACTCGTAATCATCAAATCATCAAACAATAACCAGAAATTCAAACCCGAATTCAAGATTAAAACCCGAAAATATGAATATAAATTCGATCAATCAACCATAAAAAACAAATACATAATCAAAAACTAGAGATCATAAGCTTCAAAACGAGTACTCACATGACTGATTTGGACTCCGGAATCACCTTCAAATTCAGCTTTGATTCTCTGCCTGTTCTTCACCAACACAAACCCTAATTCCCTTTTCTGAATTTTCTGATTTATTTTGCTGATTTTTAATTAAAATTAATAATTAATTACTGAAAAATCAGCTATTTATACTATGTAAAATAATACCCCTAAATAAAATTAAGGGGCTAATTACACTCCTAATAAAAATATTTGACCCCAATTTTTATAATTTTTGGGTATTAATATTGAATTTTTAAATATCCAATAAATACAAAATTAATGCTAAAGATTCCCAAAAATTATGAATATTACAAAAATGCAAAGAAAAATGATATATGATAATTTCATGATCATATAAAAATAAAAATGTGATTTTTGTGGGGTTTTTGGTACCCGAAGGGGCCCGGAAAAGCCGTTTTTCGCGAAAAAGGTCAATTTGTAAAACGTCTAGGGGTTCAGAATAACGATATGGTATAGGGCATTTTTGGCAAAATAGGGCCAATGATTTTGTTTGAAATACGGGCTTTTAAAACATGGTTTTGAGCTGTACGGGTTTTGATATAAGATATCTAACTTACAATAAAACACTCAATAAATGTCCAAAACACGTTTGGATCAAAACAGATAACACGTAACACATATCAGTTAAGGTTTAATGACTCAACACATTTAATCACATATAAATGACATATTAATACACATATTTTATTATAAATATGATATCATACAACTTAAATTTCCCGGTCGTTACATTAAAGATCATAAGGAATTTAACATAATTTAACTATTTATAACACTCCCACTTGGATTTCTGTTATATGAAACGATGTCTCGTTGAAACCATACTGGAAAAACTCATGTGGGTTAAAAAACCTAATAAAGGAATAATAACATCATTTCATAATGCGCATGTGATGTTGACTCGTTAAAAATCTTACCGAAAAACACTATGGAAAAAAATCACAGTCAGGGAAAAAAGAGTGTGGCGCGCATATATTCCCCCTAATATTACGGTCCATTAGGTATGAAATGAACACAAGGGGTGAATGTGTATTTCTCGATTTCTTTTGGACTTTGTGAATTGCTTGCAAGAAAATCAAGTTTTATGTTAAGGTTTGGGATCAACAGGCTATATGAAATTTGTAGAAAACACAAAAAAAATTATCAAAACATACTTGGTCTATATATTAAAAATCAAATCAGTTGTGCGACAAATTTGTGTTCTTGAATATTTCAGAATACAACTACTTCTTGAGAGAATACAAGAAATTCTAGATCTGTTTTTGTTACCCCTGAGCTAAGGACCCGTGACATGTTTTATAGATCAACATGTACAGTTTACTGAAATTGCACTAAAATAGATTAACACGTTTTCTAAAGTCCTTTTGTCTATTTTTATTTCAAGTGCAGCAAATCTGCATGTAATCATCTAGGTCTGTGACCCTCCTTTGTCCTGTTCATCTTAGCCCTTGATCTTGCACTCTTCAAACTGCATTTGTAGACTTTCAATTCTGATGATAGAACGGTTTGTTAACAGATAATCTTGAATCTTTAGGGTTGATACTTTCTGTAATTCTTGAAGCTGTTATCGAGATCTTTATATTGTATAGAAATAGCCATATAGAGATGTAGAATGGCTTGTCGATATCTCCACTTCTCTACATGTGATTTGACTTGTCAATATTTCCACTTCTCTATATATGTTTTTGACTTTTCAATATCTTCACTTATATATATATATATTTGACTTGTCGATATCTCCACTTCTCTACAAGCTAGACTGACTTATTGACATTTCCACTTCTCTATAGGCCAAATTTACTTCTCTACAAGTAAAGTGACTTCTCTACAAGTAAAGTAACTTCTCTATAGGTCAAATTGACTATTCTACAAGTAAAGTGACTTCTCTACAAGTGATGTGACTTCTCTACAGGCCAAATTGACTTCTCTACAAGTAAAGTGACTTCTCTACAAGTGAGTAGACTTTTCTACATGCCAAAGTTACTTATCGATAGGCTTCTTGACATTTATTGATCTGTGATTTCTTGACACTTGACTTAAAATATTTTTCAACCTACAACTTTATTCTTCACCAAGCATTTTATCTTCATTCTGAGGCATGATCAAGCTTGATCTTCTTCCAGAAATTTATTCATAATTTGTTAGATGTTTACTGAAAAATACTCCAGTCTAGTCTATATAAACAATTTTACAGACTCCAGAAATATCATTACATATTACATAAATGTGACTTAGTCTTAACACATCATAATACACTTGTCAACCCCTTTTAGCATCTGCAAACCAAATACAAGTAGACAAAGAAGATAATATGATTTTGTTAAACAAAACTTGGACACCGTAGTCCAAATCCCTTGTCTATTGAATTGAAACATTATAACTTTTAGACATAAGATGGATTGCTATCAAATATAAAAAGAAGAAACATAGTACAAAATAAAGTGCCATAAAGGGTAACAACAGTTCAACGGGAAAATGTGCGACTGTGACAAATATACTTGTATCAGTCAATTGGAAATTCAAAAAATTAAGATAATAATCCATTTCCCCTTCAAACAAAAAATAACAACTATTTTTCTTAATCGAACCCGCCACTGCATACATATACATTGGTAAGAACCTAGCTAAACCCGACTGAACATAACCAAATCACAATACCGTTCAACTAAACTAAATTGTACACCGCAATAACTAATCTATGAAATCAAGGAAAAATATCTAACATGCTCATTTAACATCCAACTTATCATAACCTCTAACTGAATTTTAACAAAGTATAATAATAAAACCTAAAATACACGGAAACATAAAATAAAACTGAATCAGAATCCCTAAAACAAGCTATTCATAAAAAACAAACATAACCGAAGTAAAACAACACCAAAAAATCAAGCAAAAACACCAAAAAATCCAAAATAATTCACAAAAATACACAACCACATGAAATAAACAGTTTCAAACAATATAAGATAGGTAGGAGGAGTTCCGATGACTGAGCAAGCAGCGACTTCTTCAGTCAACAGAGTGAATGGCGGTTACGACGATAAAATAGAAGTGACGGTGAGTTGAAGCCATTTAATTGAATCACGGCTGATATGGCACCTCCATGATTGCTAATACAAATATATTAATTGGGTTTGAATATTTTGAGGGAGAGGGGGAGAGAGGGGGGAGAGCCCGTATATTTTTAGGCAAAGCCCGGCATGGCCCGACCCGGTTAAAAGCTCGAGTTTCGGCCCGGCCCGGCCCGGTCTTTGGTCCGACCCGATTAAAAGCCCGAAAAAACTGGTTAAAATCTGATTATTCTAATATATTTTCCTATATATTTATATATTTACATTTACTAATAATGTAAATAATACTTAAAAAAAACACACATATATATTTACATAATCGTGACTAATATTATTATTTATATATTTTATTATATAATTAATGAAAGAAGATATAGTAAGTACACTATATATATTTGGATAATGTTTATAAAATATAATATTCTATAAATATGCTCATTTTTTGACGAACTTAAATGTTTTCAATGAAGTAGTGTTTTCATAAAATATTTCATGGAAGCTAATACATTTTTACAATGATCTAGTTATTAACATATATAGTATTCAGAATCTCTAATAAAACTCGATCTGATTTAAATTAGAAAAAACTCTGGCCTAATCCGATTTGGCCCGGAAAAAAGCCCGTTAAGGCCGGCCTCGAGGGCCCAAATGGGCTATGACATTTCTCGGAAAGCCCGGTCGGGCTCGGCCCGGTCAAAGTCAAAGCCCGAAACGCCTAGCCTGGTCAAAGCCTGATCTTTTTATGGCCGGCCAAAACCCGGCCTGGAGGGCCTTTTATGCATCTCTACGTGGTAGACTTAACATATTTAATGTGTAAATGTGACACAAGATGTCTCATCTAAATAATAATCACCAACTTTATTGCCATAATTTGAGCATAAAGCCACTAAGTATATTTTCATCAAAGACATATTGCATTAATTATAAATTTTTTGTGAAAATTATATAAAAGTATAAAAACATATACACAAATACAAGCTCATATCTTAATAATCTGATAATCATGTAAGTACACATCTAAATTTTGAAATTTAAACTTTTGCAAACATACCAACATAATTACATTTACTGAAACTCGATCATTATCTTGCTCTAAAAATAATAACACAATATACATTAATAGAATCATATTTCACCGATATTAAAAATAGACAATTTATTACATCCATACGATTTTATTTGGAAAGATGCAAATTACGAATGTTATGAATAACTTTTATTTTCCAAAATGCTAAGAATCATTATAACAAATATATGACTAATATAAAATGTGAGCAACCAAAACATAATTTATTTAAGCTATTGACTAGGTTGCTATTTAAACTTTTTTTAAAAAAATAGTAAACACCCGAAAGGGTAGTAGAATTTTATCACGAATTAAACCTCTCGAGACGATCTTTCCAATTAGTTATTTATAAATGATTTAGGTGTGATTACAGTTTTATACGAAAGATGTACTAATTCTAAAGTCACATTAATAATTTATGTATATCACATAATTTGACATATTAAATGGAGGAATTTAAGAAAAATGTTAAAATTTAAAAGTATTACATAAACAAAATATCTTTTCGGAAAGTTTAAATTGATTCAATTTTTGAGGTAAAAGAAATCAATATGAATATTACGGGCACAACCAAAATATAAGAATTTATCTATGTGTATGTTGACCTGACAAAAAATATAGGTATTTATAAAATACCATTAAAAATATAAAGAAGATGATAAAGATGTGTACCTTATAATCTTAAAACTCATGGCCTTTTTTTATGATTGTCGATTTCTCACTTTAGTACCTTATAATCTTAAAACTCACAACCATTTTTTTACGATTGTCGATTTCTCACTTCAAGAAACTTTTAGTTTCAATTGAATATAGGAAGAAAAAACTTCAACCTTCGATTGTAAGTACAACCCATACTTGTAATGGAACAATGCTTAACCTTAATTACTTGAATTTTGATGTCAAACAAACCTTCATCTTTAGTCTCCTTAAATATAAAAATACACTATCAAACTAACGAATCAAATAACATGTCGTGCTGATAACGTTTTATATAATATAATATTAAATAAATAGAAATATAGTGTAGTAGAGAGTTTGAGAGGGAAATGTGAATATTTTCATACATTGATGTGTATTTGAATTTACAAGTACAATACCTATTTATAAGTATTGACGGAGGAATTTAGTAGCAACAAAGTTTGGAGTTCGTAGCCGGAAACAAGATCTGTGACGGTGGTTCTTCGTCGGAAAATGTGAACAATAATCGCCGGATTTTATGAACAGTGTTTGGTGTTTGTGATTATTGGTGGCTGAGATTGCTTAGGGTTAGTGGTAGCTCATTTGCGCTCTCGCTTCCAACCCCTTGCAATTCTCCTACGTATCCCTATTTATAGGTAAATCAAGGCAACATAGTTCTATACTCAATAATTTTGATCAATAATTTTGGGATTTTGAATTTCAATTTCATGTTTTTGAGAATTTCAACCATTATTATTCTATAATCAATTTAGATTCAAAGCTCGTTTATCATATCATAAAATTTACCTAGGACGAGCCAACAGTTTAGGGCGCGCCATTCAATTCATCTAGGGCGCGCCATCCCATAGCGTATTTAGATTTTAAGCTTTAGACATGCCTTCACTTGTTGAGGCGCGCTTTAATTTCTTTTTACTTCAACGTTTATTATTGTAACACAATATATGGGTCTCATCTTCGTTTAGGGTGTGCCTTCCCTTTTCTTAGTAATTTGTTTATAGTGTTATAATAGAAGCACAAATTCTCACCTCGCGCGCTACCTTAACTTAGGGCGCGCCTTTAAGGATAATCATGATAAATGCTTCTAGCCTGAATCTACACATATAACTTCTGAATTGGGCATCCCACCTTCTCAGTACATTCCTTCTGATATTTGCTATTCATTTTTCCTTCTTTTTTACTAGACGCGCCCTCAATGGTTTTTTGCTTTTCTTTTGACAGCTGGAAGATGAGGGTGCGTCTTCTCCCTTTCATCCCTTCAAGTATTTTCTTATTAAACTCGGGATATACTCTTCTCCCGATTCTTACTTTGACCCTCAACCCCCAAACGCTCACCATACTCCTGAGTTCTTACGTCAAGTGGTGCGCCTCGTTTAAGACTCTAAGGAAGGAAAACTGATGGCGGATTCTTCAAACAGCTCTTCTATGGACAACATCTTGTTAGCTCAGAGGAAAGGTAAGCAGAAGCTAATTCAAAAGGATAGGTCTCCAGCCCCTCTCAATACAGAACTTGATGATGATGATTGGTTGGAGGGGTTAAATGCAGATAGGTTAGAAGCATTGAGATAGGAGTCAATGTAGATGCAGGACCGTCCAAGGTGTCCGATAAGTCAATCTCACCAAGCCTATCTCCCCTACAATCTTAGGGCGCGCCTCCTTCCCTTAACTCGGAGGGCGCGCCTAATGAAGACTCTCCTGTTTTTAGAGAAGAAGCAAACTTCTTTGATAATGACACCTATCAATTGTCTAACTCTCCTGAACCTTCCCCCATTCCTTTTGAACATTGGGAGGTTTCTGATAGTGAGCCGGACTTTGATTGGAACAACTTCGAGTCATGCAATAAAGCTGTGAAAAAATGTTTCAGGAAGGAGCATAGAAAATGATTATGTGTAGGACTTCCCTCAGTCTGTTCTGATGAGCAACTGGAATGGCTGATGGAGTTCTATGACATGGAGGGTATCTGGGTGCGCCCACTTAGTATGATGCGGCCCCATATTTTTAACTATGGGAGAAATTTCAGGATTCCCAGAATGGTAACCAGCCCCAAGCTGGTTTCATTAGGTGTGGGCGCGCCCTTGCACCCTTTCCTGAGAGAGGTGATTGAACTATATGATGTAGCTCCTCTTCAACTTTTTCCCAACAACTACAAATTTGTTCCTGCTTTATTCATCCTTTACACAGACAGGTTTTTCTCAACCCACAATGGATGAAATAAGTCATTTCTTCAGTTTAAGGAAATCTGACCATGGATATTACTATCTGGTCGTGGACAAAGAACATAACAAAAAATGTTTCTCTTCTGGAAAGGTCATCCATGAGAAGGGCTGGAAAGAGAAATTTTTCTACTTGTATGATGTTCCAAGGATAATAATTCGATTCAACACGTCTCCAAGTAAGGGCGCGCCATATTTAACTCTTTTATTTTCCTTTCTCCACTTATCTGCATTAATTCTTATCTTTCATAACTTTATTCTTTTTCTTAGACAAACCAGTAGTAAGAGAGCTTGAGGGCACGCCTAAAAGATGGGCAGAAGCCCTTCTTAGGAACAAAGAATAATCTGATGGAACTTAAAAACACCGGTTACCAAGACCAATCTGATACGAGTTGGAATCCTATCTGACCAAGTAGGAACAAAGCGTAAAGACATAAAAATCAGAAAAGATAACCCCATCTCTCGCATCATCGACATAGATAGTGATGGAGAAGTTGAAGAAGAGGAGGAAGAATTAGAAGACAACACTCTTCAAAGCGAGGTTCCTGCAGGTTTGGTTATTTTAAGTCACAATGGCGCGCCTTCTACTTTGGGCGCGTCTCCATTGCCTAATTTAAGAAAAAAAAATTATTGTAGTACTCTTTAATAGTTTCAATATTGCATACTATTCTTTATTATCTTCTACTTGATATTATCTGTGATTTTTGTCTTATCATTTTAAATTTTTTCTTGCATATTTCCTAGACCCTTTTAACAAAGCATTTTATGCTTTTGTTGTACTAATTACTTTCATGATTTTTTGTGCAAACATGGCTCCCCCAAGAATTCCCAAATCATTTGGAGAGCACCCTGGGGTAGGTCCAAACCCAAGGCAACAAAGAAAGATACTACAAAAACTCAACCATCCATCCCAACTCTTACACCTGTCCTTCAATGTACCCCTGTTCCCAAAAGGACAGTGGTAGATCTGAAAGAGAAACAGGGCACGCCTAAGAGGCCCCGGACGGCGGGCGCGCCTACTGGCTCTTCCACAACAACATTCAACCTTCTTGGCCCCTTAGGTTTTGCTTATGTTACTGATCAAGAGGTCAATCAGTAGCAATCTATGTGCTTAGAAGAATCCATCAAGGCCTCGGTAAAATCATCATACCAGCTCATGTTTCACTCCCTCCAAGCCATGGATAAAATCCTGGAGGATAAGGCGCGTTTGGAGCGTTTGCAGGGAGATAACAATATTCTCCAAAATAATCTCAAGGACAAGGATCTTATTCACTCCAAGGACATCAAAGCAAAAGACTCCCAAATCTCATTTATCAAGGATGAAGTGAAAAACTTGACTTCTCAACTTGACATTGCCAATAAAAAGGCTGAATCTCTCCACACAGAGCCTGTTGAGACAAAACTGAGGGTGAAGCACCTTGAGGATCAAGAAAAGAATGGCTGGATGGAGGAAATAAGGATAATAACAGGTGAAGCCTTTGCCAATGGTTTCCATTTATACAGGATTGGAATCGTAGCGAATGATCCTGAGTATAGTTTTGAAAGTTTGGCAAAGAGACGGTTGCTAAAATGGCGGAGTTCAAGAAGGAGTTTTCTAATGAGATTAGGGAGAAGAGGGTTGATCTCGGCCTGGAAGAGGAAGAAGGCGTGCCCACTGATGAACCTGCCAAGGATGCGCCTGAGGTAGATCCCTCAGTTCCTCTCCAATCAATCCCTCCAAACAGTGACTCTTAGGGTGCGCCCTGAACTTCTTTTGAACATGTTTTGAACTAATCTTAATATTTTGAGGTGCCAGCCCTCTTTTGATGTTGTGCAAAGTTATAAAACTATTTGTTTTTTGTGTTGGTTTGTTGGAACTGCTTTTACTATGACAATCGCATTCTTTTCATTTTTTCTCTAATAAAATTTTCTAAGTATAAAAACTTGGGGTGCCTCTTATTATCAGGGCGCACCCTGATAATCTGACCATAGGTTAACTCAGAATGCGATACTATTTCAAAGCGATTTTTTTTAAAAAAAGGGAGTCTCGTTTTTATTTTATCTTTTGTGAACCTTATTTTCCAAGTTAAAGTGATGTTACTGTCCTATTTTATCTTATTGTCATAACTTTGGACTTTGTTAGACATGTTTGATTATGGCGCGCCTACCCTTAGGCCGCGCCTCTAACCTTAGTAGATATTTAGATCAACATTCTTTTCAACTCCTTATCCAGAGGGCGCGTCCACCTATAATCTGTAGGTTTTACACAACCCTTAATATATATATGGAATTCAACTGTTATAAGTGAAGTATCATATCATGGATACCTTTTTATTTGGGTAGTTTAAATTAACACAACTTTTCCCAAATTATTATCACTAAGGCACTCCTAAACAGGGCGCGCTTTATCTTTTTATAAATACCAAACAAACAAACAACCGAAGTAACTTTTTCTTCTTTTATTGATAATGCGCTCTAGTGTGAAAATTACACCAGGCCCATGGCTACTATGCTCTATAGGGAAATTATTTTGATAAATTTATCTTTCGGCTAGTTCCAAGGTTCGTAGCCATATATACTACCCCCTAGGCTAAGAGGAATTTATTTGTTACTAGTCTATTACATAAACTTAATCATAGAAGTGAGGGGGCCAAGGCCGTCCCTACTGATAGTACTTTCGCAAGTGCTCTGCGTTCCAAACTTGAGGGATGAGCTTGCCATCTAATTTTCCAAGCGATACGTCCCCTTCCAAAGTATAGCTTTGACCCTGTACGGTCCTTCCCAATTATCTCCAAGTACTCCATGTTGAGCTATTTTAGTATTTGGCATGACTTTTCATAAAACAAGATCTCCCACCTTATAAGGTACAGACTTCACTTTCTTGTTGAAATACATGGAAATTCTCTACTTATATGTAGCAAGTTTCAACTGAGAATTCATTCTAGCTTCGTCCAGTAAATCCAAGCGGAGCCTTAGATTGACCTTCGCATCTTCCTCACCGAACAAATCCCTTCGCAACGATCCAGCTCCTACTTCTACAGGAATCATAGCCTCATACCCGTAGATTAGCATAAAAGGGGACTCGCCTGTAGCCGACCTTGGAATTGTGTTATAAGACCAAAGGACCATTGGCATCTGCTATGGCCAATCTCCCTTCTTTTCCTCCATCTTGGCCTTTAGAGTATGTTTAATGATCTTGTTTATGGCCTCCGTCTGGCCATTACTTTGGGGGTGATAGACTACAACGAAATCTTTCTTGATGCCCAAATTCTCGCAAAGCTTCCTCAATTCTTTATTTTCAAACTGCTTCCCATTGTCAGATATGAGTTTATACGGAATACCAAATCTACAGACTATAGAATTGAAGACAAAATCTTTGATTTTCTTAGCCGTGATCATAGCCAATGGCATAGCTTTCGCCCATTTTGTAAAATAATCAACATCCACCACACTTCACACCCCCTTGGCCTTGGGAAGTTCTTTAATGAGATCAATTCCCCACGTAACAAAAGGCCAAGGACTGTCTAACGAAGTTATAGATGTTTTCGGGGTATTATAGTAATTAGAAAATCATTGGCAATGATCGCACGCCCTAACAAACTTGAAAGCGTCTTCTTTCATGGTTGACTAATAATTTCCCTGTCTAAGGACTTTCAATGCCAACGAACCACCCCCCGAGTGGTTGCCACAAATACTTTCATGTACTTCTCTAAGAATATAATTTCCTTCTTCCAGATCTACACATCGTAACGGCGGTTGATTAAACCCTCTCTTATACAACACCCCATCATACTAAACATACTTTATAGCCTGATAATGAAGGCGTCGATCCTGTAGCTTGTCTTCCGGCTAAGTCCCTGCTCGGATATAGTTGTGAATTGGGGTCATCCAAGTTTCCTGTGGGATCTCTTGTATCTGAAACACATTGACTTCTGGAATACTTGGAATTTCTTCAATTCCCAAGGGAATTTACCCTAGCAACACACTGTCCATCTGTGAGCCCATTTTTGTCAAGGCATCCTGTTACTGTTTCTTCTCTTGGCACGACCTCTAACTTGGAGCTACCAAATCTTTTAATTATGGGTTGCACACATCACATATATAATTTGGTTTGAGGACCTCGGGCTTGGAACCCTCCATTGACTTATTTTACTACTAACTCTGAGTCACTCCGAGTTATCAAATTCACGACCCCTACTTCCAAAGCTATCTTCAGGCCATTTATTAGCGCTTCATACTCAGCGTCATTGTTGGGGACAAAAAACTTGAAGTGAATGACACTCATCAAATGATGCTCTTCTGGGGTAACCAAAATAATCCCGGCTCCTGCTCAGCTACTATTCACAGCCCTATCGACATGCAAGACCCACCAAGGGTGTGTGACATCTTCTCTTACTTCGTCAAGGGCATTTCCCTGTGAGGAAGGTTCTGCCAACATTATAGCCTTATTATCTACCTCGGAATCAAACTCAAGTTTAAAATCAGCCAACGCCTGCCCCTTGATTATTGTGCGAGGGCAATATTCCAGATCGAATTATCCCAACTCTACTGCCCACTTTAGCATTCTCCCGGATGACTCTAGTTTATGCAAGATGTGCCTTAGAGGATAAGCGATGCAAACTTCTATTCGATGAGCTTGGAATTATGGCCTTAGCTTTCATGCTGCAAGGATGAGGGTGTATACTAATTTCTCTATGCTAATGTATCTAGTCTCCGCATTTAACAATCTCTTACTCACATAGTACACTGGTGCATGTTGGCTTTTTTCCTCTCTTATCAAAGCCGCACTGATGGAGTTTTCTGAGACTGTCAGGTAGAGAATCAATATCTCCCCATCTTCCGGCTTTGCCAACATAGGAGGATTCTCCAACTGCTCTTTGATTTTATTAAAAGCTTCCTCACAGTCCGAGGTCCATACAAAATCATTTCCCATGCCTTTAATTGCCTTGAAGAAATCCTTGTATCTGTCTGAAGATTTTAAAATGAATCGATTCAACGCTGCAATTCTTCCCGTCAAGCTTTGCACCTGCTTAACGCTTGTGGGAGATTTCATATCTAGCAGAGCTTTAATTTTTGCGGGGTTTGCCTCGATTCCTTGGTGGTTTACCATGAATCCCATGAATTTCCTCGACTCCACACCAAATATACATTTTTGAGGATTCAACTTCATTTTATACATCCTCAGAATGTGGAACATTTCTGCCAAATCCGCTATATGATCCTCTGCTCTCTTAGATTTCACAAGCATGTCATCCACATATACTTCCATTATTTTCCTTATCTTCCTCTGAAACATCTTGTTTTCCAGCCTTTGATAAGTTGCCCCGACGTTCATTAAACCAAATGACATCCCAATATAACAATAGAGACCTATGTTAGTGATGAAAGAAGTGTGCTCTTGGCCAAGTTCGTACATGGGAATTTGATTATAGCCAGAGTATGCATCCATGAAACTTAGAAAAGCATGCCCTGTCATAGCATCAACCAATTGATCAATTTTTGGCAAAGGGAAGCTATCCTTTGGACAAGCCTTGTTTAAATCTGTGAAGTCCACACAAGTCCTCCACTCCCCATTAGGTTTTTTCACTAGCACCAGATTTTCCAACCATTCTAGATAAAATGATTCTCTGATTAATTCGACGTCCAAGAGTCTATCCACTTCCTCGGCCAAGGCTACAGCCCTTTCTCCACTTATAGCCCTGTGCTTTTGTCGAATCCCTTTGTGTTTGGGATTGATATTTAATCGATGAAACATGACTTTCGGATAAATTCTAACCATATATGAGTGGCTCCAAGCAAACACATCAAGATTTATAAATAGAAATTTGTTGGGAATATGTTGTGAACTTGATGATTTCATTAACAAAACTCCTTAGTAGATTCAACTTAGTGAAATATGTAGCACTTGACGGATAAGGAATATAGTCCGGAAGGATGACTCAATATAGTCCCGACGGATGATGATTTAATATCCATCGAGTGAGTAGCTTATGTAACAATAAGTCATGTAGCACATTTTTGCAAACACCTTTGTATAGATTCTGTAGTAGCTTATGAATCATGTAGACTGCTAGTAGATATGCAGAATAGGTTGATTAAATGTAAATATATGATGTCTTGTAATTCTGCACAAATGAAATGAAGTCAAGTGCCAAATAGCTACTCGACGGATGATCAACAAGGCAACCCGACGGATGATCATGTACCCGACGGGTGATCAACAAGGCAACTGTTATGAATATGTTGAGTACTTGATGATTACCTAAACAAAACATCTAAGTAGATTTTACTTAGTGAAATAATGTAGCACTCGACGGATAAGAATTATAGTCCCGACGGATAACTCATTATAGTCCCGACGGATGATTAACTTATTATCCATCGAGTGAGTAGCTTATATAATAATAAGTTTGTGGCACAGTATTGTATGCACCTTTGTATAGAATCTGTAGTAGCATATAAGTCATGTTGACTTTAACTAGATATGCAGAATAGGTTGATCAACTGTACATAAGCAATGTCTTGTAATTCTGTATAAGTGAATTGAAGTCAAGTGCCAAAATAGCGACCAACGGATGCTTAACAAAGCTTCGACGGATGATCAAATGACTATCAACGGATGTTTAACATAGCAGTCGACGGATGATCAATTAAGTCATCGACGGATGATCTGAAAGTTGACAGATGATCATATCAAGATTCAAACATCAGTTGAACAGTGAAAGCTGACACACAACCGTTGAGTTGGATACAAGTACACTGTGGAAGCCCATTAACTGGGTAATAGAGGACAAAAAGCAGCAAAGATCAAGACTGTTAGATTTTATATTTGTTCAGTTCTTTTGACTTTGTAATTTTGGTAATATATAAACCAAGAGAGTAGCAAATAGAAAAATAACTGAGACAGCTAAGAAACAACAACAGAGAAATCTTTGTAAGCACTATCTTTAGCATTTCCTGTGTTCTTAGTAGTTCTATTCTTTTGTAAGCAGCTGTGAGCATTTCTACACACAGAGTCCTCTCGATATATTAAATATATCTCTGGTGGAATTGTTTAAATCCACCAGAAAGTTTTTAAAGACTCTTGTTTTTAATTATTTATGTTTTGATTCATTCAAGTTTACATTCCGCATTGTGCTAATCAAGACAAATATATCCATAATCGAGTTGAACATTTTTATTTCAAGAAAAAGGTTCAAGAATTCCATTCAACCCCCCTTCTGTAATTCTTGCTATATTGTTAAGGGACTAACAATTGGTATCAGAGCGAGCTCTTAATCTACAAAGAGTTTAAAGATCAAAATAATTCAGCAAGATGAACAAGAAAGATGTTGGAGTCAAGATTCCTTTTCTTGATAAAGATAATTACCATCATTGGAAGGTAAAGATGCATCTTCATATGCTTTCTTAAGATGAGGCCTATGTGGACTGCATAGAAAGAGGCCCTCATGTTCCAATGAGAGCTGCAACAGGAAATGAACCATCTGTTCCAAAGCCAAGGCATGAATGGTCTGATCCTGATATTGAACAAGCCAGGAAAGATAAAAAGGCCATGAACATTCTGTTCAATGGTGTTGATGCAGACATGTTTGATAACATCATCAACTGCAAGACTGCCAAGGAAGTTTGGGACACAATACAGATAATCTGTGATGGTACTGAGCAAGTAAGAGAAAATAAAATGCAGCTCCTGATTTAGCAATATGAGCATTTTTATAATGAAGAAAGTGAGTCACTCACTGACATTTTTAGTAGATTCCAAAAGCTACTAAATGCTCTTAAATTGCATGGAAGAGTCTATCAGACTAAAGACTCCAATATGAAATTTCTCAGATCTCTTCCAAAGGAATGGAAACCAATGACAGTCTCATTGAGAAACTCACAAGATTATAAGGAGTTTACTTTGGAGAGACTGTATGGAATTCTGAAGACCTATGAGCTTGAGATAGAGCAGGATGAAAGAATGGAGAGAGGAAAGAAGAAAGGAGGATCCATTGCACTAGTGGCTGAACTGGAAAAGGAGAAGGAAGTGAAGATGGAAGCTGTTGAATCAACTTCAAAGGCCTGTGAAAGCAAGGGTAAAGGGCTAGTTGCAGAAAGTGAAGATTCATTGAGCCAAGATGACATGGAGGACATTGATGAGCACCTAGCATTCCTTTCAAGAAGATTTGCCAAGCTCAAGTTCAAGAAGAACTTTGGAGCTGCCAAGCCAAATAGAAACATGGTGGATAAATCAAAATTCAAGTGTTTCAAATGTGGCTTGGCAGGGCATTTTGCAAATGAGTGTAGAAAGTCAGATTCCAGTAAAAAAAGATTTGAGTTTGTGGATTATAAGCAAAAATACTTTGATCTACTCAAACAGAAGGAAAGGGCTTTTATTACACAAGAGAATGACTGGGCAGCTGATGGTTTGGATGAAGATGAGGATGTCAGCTATGTCAATCTAGCCCTTATTGCCAAGTCTGATGAAACAGAGACAAGTTCCTCAAGTAATCAGGTAATCACTACAAACCTTGCACATTTATCTAAAGCTAAGTGTAATGATGCAATAAAATGACATGTCTACAGAATTGTATCATTTGTGTGTTACACTTAAGTCCCTCACTAAAGAAAATGCTAAAATCAAAGAAAATAACTTGTTTTTGAGTGAGAGGAATAATGTGCTTGAGTCTCAGTTTGTTGAGTTTGAGAAACAAAAAATTGAGTGTAGAATTGCCAAGGAGGAATTAACTGATTCCTTGAAAAAGGAAGAAATTTTAAAGAAGCAGCTCGATCGTGAACAGGAGGTGATTAAAGCATGGAAAACATCCAGAGATGTTCATGCTCAAATCACCAAGGTTCAAGGAATTGAGTCTTTTTGTGATGAAGCCTGGAAAAAGAATAAGGAGAAACTAGAACCTATTTTGGTAGATGGATTGCTGACAGATGTAGACTCGATGGATGATGAGAACTATCTGTCGGATAACAAAAAGTGTTATCTGTCGAATGATAAAAATCCTCATCCGTCGGCTGTGAGCAAACCCATTAGCAAAGCCAAATTAACCAAGCTAAATGAAAAGTATGGGTCTATTTCCAAGAACTTTGTTTCAGGAGAGTCAAGTCAAGCCAAGAAAGGGAAGAAGACTAATTTTGGTCACATGACTGTCAAACAGTTAAGTGACAGACTTGAGAAGATAGAGGTAAAAACAGAGACTAAAAGGAAAAACAATAGGAATGGTAAAGTAGGGATTAACAAACATAATAACTACACACCTGACAAATATGCTCCTAGAAAAATCTGTGTCAAATGTGGTAGTGTAAATCATTTGTCTGTTAATTGCAAATTTGCCATGCCTACTCCCATGTCTGTTCAGCCTCAATTCTCTAACATGAATGCCATGCCTCCCATGCCTATTAATGCTATGCCTACACAGAACATGAATGCACAGTTTGTTAATATGCCATTTGCACCTAATCCATATTATGCTGCATACAATATGCCTCAAATGCCATTTAGCATGCCTTACTGGAATACCATATTTGCACCAAGCATGCCATTTCCTGTTAGCCATAACATGCATGATAATTCTGTTGCATCTAGTGGTTTCAAAGGCCCAACCCAAATGACTAAGGAAGAATCTGAAATTCCTAAGTCAAATGAGTTAAGACCTAAGAAACAGAAGAAGAAAGCTAACAAGGCAGGACCCAAGGAAACTTGGGTACCAAAATTAACTTGATTTGATTTTGATGTGTGCAGGGAAACAGAAGGAATCTTTGGTACTTGGATAGTGGTTATTTAAGACACATGACTGGTGATTCTACCCTGCTCACAGAGTTTGAAGAGAGAGCTGGCCCAAGTATCACTTTTGGAGATGACAGCAAATGTTATACTGTGGGATATGGCTTGATTTCAAAGGACAATGTCATCATTGAAGAGGTTGCCTTACTGGATGGTCTCAAACACAATCTGTTGAGTATCAGCCAGCTTTGTGATAAAGGCAACTCAGTAACCTTCAACAAAGAAACCTGTGTTGTGATTAATAATCTAAACAACAAAGTGGTTCTCACTGGTGTGAGAAGAGGAAATGTGTATCTTGCTGACTTTAACTTAACTAAAGCAGAATCTGTAACTTGTCTTCTCAGTAAAGCAAGTCAAGATGAAAGTTGGCTATGGCACAAGAAACTATCTCATTTGAACTTCAAGACCATGAATGAGCTGGTAAAGAAAGAGCTAGTTAGAGGCATTCCTATGGTGGAGTTTACAAAGGATGGACTGTGTGATGCCTGCCAAAAAGGGAAGCAGATTAAAGCATCATTCAGGAAGAAACTTGATTCAGCAATTGAAGAGCCTCTACAACTGCTTCACATGGATTTGTTTGGACCAGTCAATATATTGTCAATCTCAAAGAAAAGATTTTGCCTAGTAATTGTAGATGATTTCTCAAAGTTCTCTTGGACCTATTTCCTAAAGTCCAAAGATGAGGCTAGTGAAATCATCATCAATCACATAAGGCAAGTTAACAATCATCCTGATTTCAAAGTTAGAAGAATCAGGAGTGATAATGGAACTGAGTTCAAGAACTATGTCATGAGAGCATTTTGTGAGGAAAATGGAATCTTGCATGAGTTTTTAGCAGCAAGGACTCCACAACAGAATGGAGTAGTGGAAAGAAAGAATAGATCTCTTATTGAAGCTGCAAGGACAATGCTTGAAGAATCAAAACTACCAACATACTTCTGGGCTGAAGCTGTAAATACTGCATGCTACACTCAGAACATCTCTCTGATTAATCAAGCAAGATGCATGACACCTTATCAATTGTTCAAGAACAAGAAGCCAACTCTGAACTTTCTTTATGTCTTTGGCTGTAAATGCTATATTCTGAGAAATCAAACTGATCAAAATGGGAAGTTTGATGCTAAAGCAGATGAAGGAATTTTTGTTGGATATGCTGTTGGTAAAGCATGTAGAGTCTACAATCTAAGAACCAACATTGTTGTTGAATCTATACATGTTGTGTTTGATGATAAAAAGATTGAAGGTCTAAAAGATGGAGATTACCATGAGAGCCTCAAATTCGACAATGTTGAGATGGTCAATGATGAAAGTGATGATGAGAGTGATCAAGAAACAGTGTCTAAGGATAATGAAGACAAATATACCACAAATGAAGCACAAAACTCAACATCCGTCGAGTTACATAACGCTTCATCCGTCGGAAGGTAATCTATATTATCCGTCGGAAGACAACCTGTCTCATCCGTCGGTATTCAAAATTCACCATCCGTCGGGTTATCAAAAGGAGCAGGAAGTCAAGGCAGATCACCCATAGAAAGCACCCCAATCTCAAATCAAAGATCCACATACTCAAGGGGAGTTTCTAGCAATCAAAACTCAATCACACATCAAGACAACATTGAGGTCTCTTAATCTAGGGCTAATCTACCTCAACCAAGAAAATGGACAAAAGATCACCCCTTTGAACTGATTATTGGTGATGTTTCTTCCAGAGTTCAAACCAGGAGAGCAACTCAAGAAGAATGTTTATACAGCAGCTTCCTGTCTAAGGAAGAACCAAAGAAGGTAGAAGAAGCCTTGTTAGATCCTGATTGGATTGTAGCTATGCAGGAGGAGCTAAACCAATTTGAAAGGAATAAAGTATGGAAGCTGGTACCCAAGCCTACAGGAAAGAATCCAATAGACACCAAATGGGTATTCAGAAACAAGATGGATGAAAATGGCATAGTAGTAAGGAACAAAGCAAGATTGGTTGCTAAAGGCTATTGTCAGCAAGAAGGAATAGATTTTGATAAAACATTTGCTCCTGTTGCAAGACTTGAAGCCATCAGAATCTTCTTAGCCTATGCAGCCCATGCCAATTTCAAGGTCTATCAAATGGATGTCAAAAGTGCCTTTCTGAATGGAGATTTGGAGGAAGAAGTGTATGTAAGTCAACCTCCTGGCTTTGAAGATCCAAATTTCCCAGAGTATGTCTATTATCTACTGAAAGCACTTTATGGACTAAAGCAAGTACTAGAGCCTGGTATGACACTTTATCAAAGTTCCTTTTGGAAAATCACTTCATAAGAGGTACTGTAGATAAAATTTTATTTTTCAGAAATATGAATGGCTCTAGCATACTTGTTCAAATTTATGTAGATGATATTATTTTTGGCTCTACAGATGAGAAACTTTGTAAAAAGTTTGCCAAACTGATGCAAAGCAAGTATAAAATGAGTATGATGGGAGAACTAACTTACTTTCTTGGTTTACAAGTTAAGCAAGTTAGTGATGGAATATTCATTAGTCAAACTAAATATATTTTTGATCTTTTAAAGAAGTTTGATCTAATGGATTGTACATCTGCAAAAACTCCCATGGCCACTGCAACTAAGTTTGAACTAAACACTACTGAAAAGTCTGTGGATATTTCAAGTTATAGAGGCATGGTTGTCTCACTTCTATACTTAACAGCTAGTAGGCCAGATATAATGTTTGCTACATGTTTGTGTGCTAGATTTCAGGCTGATCCTAGAGAGTCTCATTTGATAGCTATTAAGAGAATTTTCAGATATCTCAAAGGAACACCAAACCTTGGCATTTGGTATCCTAGAGATTCTGGTTTTGATCTAACTGGTTATTCAGATGCAGATTATGCAGGTTGCAGAATTGATAGAAAAAGCACAACAGGAACCTGTCAATTTTTAGGAGACAAGCTTGTGTCCTGGTTCAGTAAAAAGCAAAATTCAGTTTCTACTTCTACAGCTGAAGCTGAATATATTGCTGCTGGCAGTTGCCGTGCACATATTTTATGGATGAAAAATCAATTGCTAGACTATGGTTTGCAAGTTGAAAGGATTCCTATTTTCTGTGACAACACAAGTGCAATTGCCATCACTGAAAATCCAGTGCAACATTCAAGGACAAAGCATATAGACATCAAGTACCATTTCATAAGGGAACATGTAATGAATGGTACTGTAGAGTTACATTTTGTTCCAAGTGAGAAGCAACTTGCAGATATTTTTACCAAGCCACTGGATGAATCCACCTTTTCTAGGTTGGTAAGTGAGTTAGGTATGCTTAATTACTCTTGAATTTATCTGAATTATCTTGCAAGTTCAAAAGTAGTCAGAAATTTAACTAATTTTTAGTCTTGGATGAAAATTTTGGCTAAGTCAAAATTTGCATCTCGACGGATGACCATTATCCATCGAGTTGAGTCATCCGTCGATATACAAATTGTAAATAAAAATTAATTACTTTTCTGGAGTATTTAAAGCTCGACGGATAACTGCTTATCCTCATCCGTCGAAGTGTCTAAATCTTAACCGTTAATTCCCTGAACATTATCCATCGAGTATACTTACAGTTTGTAAGCATTACACGACGGATAATGGGTAGAATTTTTACAGTTTATTTTAAAACGGCTGTTTTAGGCAATTTCTTTTGGGTAATTTACTTCTCTTTATTATTTTTATCTGTTGATTTTGAGTAAAGTTTAAAAGCTTATTTCATTCTAATCATTTTCTTTTATCACTCTCAAATTCAACTGTGTTATTTCATTCTCTCTCAAGCAAAAATCCTCTTTCCCTTCAAGCTTTTCTTTTCTAACAATGGCACCCGTAGTAAAGATCATGTCACAGACAGGGTTCATCTATGAGAAGAACAACTTCACTGCTTTGGTCAATAAGGGAATTCAGCAATCTGAAGACTAACATAAGATGATGGACTTCGTGAAAAACTGCAAGTTAAGTTTTGCCATGCTGGAATCACCCACAATTTATTGTGAAGTTGTTGAGGAGATGTGGACAACAGCAATCTACAACTCTACTGACAAAACAATCACTCTGACCATCAAAGGTAATGATTTCTGTATCAATAGTGATGTAAGAAAAGCATGTTTCAAGATTCCTGATGATAATATAACTGCACCATACACTGACACTGATATTGTCAATATGCTCAATTCCATTCATTATGCACTTCCTACTGCAAAACTAAGTGAAATTAGAAGACTAGGTCTTAGGAAGGAATGGAGTTACTTGTGTGATGTAGTAACTAAAGTCTTTTCTGGAAAAATCAGTAATTTTGATTCTGTGAACATTTCCATGCTTAACATGCTATACATGCTAGTTACAGACAAATATTACAATTTCAGTGACCTTGTTGTGTATGAGTTAGGTTTTAAACTAGGTGACTTAGCCAAAAGAGGAAAGAATATTTACTATGCTAGATTTTTTATGCTTTTGGCTAATCATCTTTGTCAAGAGATTGAACTTGAGAACCCAAACAACAAATTAGCTTGTTGGGTTCAAGAGAGAAGAATCATTGCAGACTTGAACAGAGCCAACCATCACAAGGATGTGCCAATGTTCTATTTTCCAGTAATGCTGACACCTCAGGTAAGTGAGGTAAGTTCATCCAGACCCTCAACTATTCCAATCTCTTCTATTTTTTGACTTCAGGCATAGCTATGTCAACTGTGACAATGACCAAACAGTTGCCTACCAAAGCTGCCAAAACAACTGCAATTTCTAAATCCAAATCAAAGAAAACCCCCTCTGGTATCTCTCAAAAGGTACCAGTTCAAAAAACTACCAAAGCCAAAGAGGGGAGTGTGAAGGAGGGTAAGTTAGGTGAGGGAAGGGGTGAACATCAAAGAAACCCCAAGAATAAGGTTGGAGAGTTGAGTGAATCCCAGCCTAGCCATACTGCAGTTTCCCAACAAACTGTAGTGCTTAAAAAGGACAAAAGCTCACTACTAGCTGCATCCTCCCAAAAGGATGTGACTATTGAACAAAGCTCTCATCCAAGAGCACAGGCCAAGAGGGTTAGGGACACAAGCTCACACCAAACTTACACTAGAAAGAAGAAATCCAAAAAAACTGGGGATGCACAGGGCACACACTTAGTGCAAACTGGTGCTAAAGACACAGTCCCTGCACCTTCTCAAATTCAGATTGATGTGGCTCCAATAAATGTGGAGTCACAGTGAAAATCTCTCATAATAGAAGCCACAGAAACACAATACTCACCAACTAACTCACTGGAAGTGGACATGATAAACACTTCAATTCCTGATTCCCCTTCTTTAACTCTGTTGGGGAAGCCAAAATCTAGTGCAAGTGAGCATCATCTTTTAGATGATTTGTTGGCTCACTTTCCAATTCTTTCTGATTCTATTGTGGCATCTGTGCCTCAAATAACTTCAATCAACACAGAGTCAACAATAGTTTCTCTTCCCACCTCATTCATTTATACTCTCTCGATGGATATTGCTCATCCATCGAGTAGTGATTGTATCCTGACGGATAAGCTTAACAGCAGTTATCCGTCGGATAGCTTTACCACTCACCCGACGGATATCACTTATCCGTCGAGTGTCTCTGCACAACTTCAAACTTTAATAATTTCAAGTGCAGAAGATTTGGTGGTAATACAATCACTCTTAGGACTGAGAGAGGAGAGTGCATTGAGTGAGAGGCTAGGTTGCTCCCAGGCAAAAGGAGAGGAAAAGAGTGAATCTCAGCAATCCATTCATTCAGGATTGGCAAAAGTGAGTGAGAGGAGTCCCACCTTAGTATGTGAAGGTGAGGGTGTGAGGGTGGGGAGCCAGGGTGAGACCCTGATGCAACAAAAGAGAGAATATGAGAGAAAGGCAGGTACTGGAGAAATAAGGATGGAACCAGTCATTGCTAGTGAGTCAATGATTGTGGATGATGCTGAAAAGGAAAGACAATTTCAGCAATATTACAAAGCTGTAATTGATAACTTTTCCTTGGATGCTGACACTTTTACTCACCCTGTTTCAGCCTATCAACTGTTGGCTGCTCAGGACAATGTGGAGGCACAGCAGACTTTGAATCTAGTGCACACCACAGAATCTCTTCAAAGAGATAAAGCTGCTGTGAACAGAATGCCTTCTCAAGCTGGAGAGCCATATGAAGAATTTGGAGTAAATTCTGATGATGATGACTCTGGTTCTTTGGATGGAAGCATGAACTTAGGGGGAGCTGAAGGCCCAAGTTCTGCTTTAGGTTTACCTGAATGGGCATGGGCAAAGGAATTTACACCAGGGCAATTTGAGGTGTCTTTGGTAAAACAAGTGATAGCTATTCAGCAGGCCCTTCAGGAAGCTTCAGATGCTGGTACCAAGGCTGTTCTTCAAGCTCACCTAGACTCTTTACATTTAATGAAGATCCAACACTCAAGATAGAATCTCAGTGTGGATGAATTAAAAAAGGATATAGCTGACTTAAAGACATACAACTCTGAGAAGCTGGATTCAATAATGCCATATGGTACCATGCATGATCTATTACTAAGATTAAGAAGAGAATCAGATTCTGACAAGAAGATAGCCAAGCTGGAGAACAGAGTTCAGGTTATTGAGAATTCAGTGGCTCTACTTCTTCAAAATCAACAGACTCAGACAAATCTTCTTATGCAATTGGCTACAGCACAAGGCCTAACTCCTCCACTTGATGATAACAAAAAGGGGGAGAGAGAATCAAGTAAGGGGGAGAAAGGACCAACTGAGGGGGAGAAACTTCTAGTTCAAATCAGCAAAGTAATTGTACCTTCAATTACTATCTCCAAGCCACCAGTTGCAGATGGTATAGATCTTATAAATGCAGCAGCAGCAAATTTGAAAGATGCTGATAAAGGAGAGTTGACTCTGATCAACTGGAAAAAGATTGATGAGAAAATACAGCAAAAGTTTCAATTAGTCAAGGAACCAGATCAGTCAGCCATCCATCACTCTCATGTCAAGCCAATCAATGTGAATGAGATGAGCATGAACTATCTGGAGAAAGGACAATCTTCCTGCATCAAGACTACAAAGGCTGAGATAATTCTTAAACCAAGGGCAAACTATCCAAAGTTATCTTTGAAGAACCCTATGGATTCTGTGTATGAGACACCCAAGCCTGATGAAAAGAAGCTTCTGTCAAGATCTATTCTCCTCTACAAAGATCCAGCTGATTCAGCCTCAAGAAAGAGAATTGCAAAGATATTCAGAAATGGGAAGGAAATTTGTGTGGTAGCTGGACATCCACAATTTGCTCATGCAAAGGAAGAAGAAAAAGCCAGATTGAAGTAGGAAAAGAGGCAAGCTGCTCTAGATGCAAAGAAGTCTAAACAAAAGAAAGAACAGTTTGCTATCTTGGCCAAGCTACAGGCTGTGAATTCTTCTCAACAAATTCCCTCTCAACCATCTCAAGCTACTGAATCAGAGAAGAAGATTGAAGAACAGAAGAAATCCTCAAGAAAGAAAGAACTGGCTAAAAGAACAAAAATAAAGTTGGATGTTGTTGACAAGGAATTGGAAGATCAATTTCCAAAGGAATCCACTCAAGCTGAAACTCAAGCATCAAAGCCCTCTGTGGTGTTTGAAGACATAAGGGTGGTGGACCCCTACAGGAACATACATGGAGAGCCTATTGTGCCAAAGGATGAACCAATAGAGTGGGATAAATTACCAATTCCTGACTTCAACTTGCCAATTCTTACTAAGCCAAGAAGGACAAAATCAAAGGCAGTCAAGAGAGTGAAGCTGTCACCTCTCAAATCTAAGTCAGTAGTCAAAGCTCAACCCAAGGTCAACAGGGGAGACTACCTGTACTTGTGTGACATCAAAGAATTCTCAGATCTAAACCTTTATCTGGAGGAGCTGGATGAGGTAAGGGCAATTGATGCATACAGAAACCTACCTGAAAGGTTGGTGTTCAAGTACAAAGGGGGAAGGGAGATTCAGTGGCCTCTTCATAGGATACTTCAAGAAAGCCAAGCTGTGTTGATCAAAGTCTATTCATCCTTCAAGAAAAACTTTGGGTTCAATGTAACTGCAAGAAGATTAGTATTGAAGAAGATTGAAGAGCTAAGGAGTGTTAGAGCCAAAGATGCACTACCCAAAACTCTTATCATCCCAAACACAGGGAGAAAAGTGCATCTAAGGCCCTACTGGCTGATGGAATTCATGGATGACAAGGGTGTGAGAAGATTCTTCAGCTTAGAAGACCAATTGAGTATCTCTAGCAATGAGACTCTCTTGGAAATGCAAGAAATGTTAGATCTCTCAGAATCTGATGAATTAGAATTCCACAGACAGCTCCAGAATCAAATTGAAGAAAACAACAGAAAGCTTGGAAGAAGATCCAGACCTTCAAGAAACTAGAAAAATCTGCTCAGACTAGAGGAGCATCTTGAACTGACTGTGAGCCAAACCTTGTACATTTTTATTTAAATTGAAGCACTTTCAGTTTTATCTACTTATCTTTAAAGATATATGTTTAGGATGTTTTGTCATCATCAAGTATCTCTTAATTTATGGCTACAATTCCAGTAGACATAAATTGGGGGAGATTGTTGTGAATATATTGAGTACTTGATGATTACCTAAACAAAACATCTAAGTAGATTTTACTTAGTGAAATAATATAGCACTCGACGGATAAGAATTATAGTCCCGACGGATAACTCATTATAGTCCCGATGGATGATTAACTTATTATCCATCGAGTGAGTAGCTTATGTAATAATAAGTTTGTGGCACAGTGTTGTATGCACCTTTGTATAGAATCTGTAGTAGCATATAAGTCATGTTGACTTGAACTAGATATGCAGAATAGGTTGATCAACTGTACATAAGCAATGTCTTGTAATTCTGTATAAGTGAATTGAAGTCAAGTGCCAAAATAGCTACCAACAGATGCTTAACAAAGCTTCGACGGATGATCAAATGACTATCAACGGATGTTTAATATAGCAGTCGACGGATGATCAATTAAGTCATCGACGGATGATCTGAAAGTCGACAGATGATCATATCAAGATTCAAACATCAGTTGAACAGTGAAAGCTGACACACAGCCGTTGAGTTAGATACAAGTACACTGTGGAAGCCCATTAACTGGGTAATAGAGGACAAAAAGCAGCAAAGATCAAAACTGTTAGATTTTATATTTGTTCGGTTCTTTTGACTTTGTAATTTTGGTAATATATAAACCAAGAGAGTAGCAAATAGAAAAATAACTGAGACAGCTAAGAAACAACAACAGAAATCTTTGTAAGCACTATCTTTAGCATTTCCTGTGTTCTTAGTAGTTCTATTCTTTTGTAAGCAGCTTTGAGCATTTCTGCACACAGAGTCCTCTCGATATATTAAATATATCTCTGGTGGAATTGTTTAAATCCACCAGAAAGTTTTTAAAGACTCTTGTTTTTAATTACTTATATTTTGATTCATTCAAGTTTACATTCCGCATTGTACTAATCAAAACAAATATATCCATAATCGAGTTGAACATTTTTATTTCAAGAAAAAGGTTCAAGAATTCCATTGAACCCCCCTTCTGTAATTCTTGCTATATTGTTAAGGGACTAACAGCAACCCGACGGATGATCATGTACCCGACGGATGTTCCATTCAAACATCTGTTGACAGTGACAACACAGTCACATGCGTCGATTGTTTGCAAAAGGAATGCGGCAACCTATTTAACTGGATTTTTGAGAACAAAGAAGCATTACCATTTCCATGCTATTATGAAGATATTCAAAGATGTTGGAATAGAGGTGTGAATCAACATTGTATTAGACTTGATAGGTTTTGTTCTATTATCTTGTCTTATTACTGTGTAATCTTGGTGATATATAAACCAAGAGTAGCAAGTAGAATAACAACAAGACTAAGCAAGTATTTTCTTAGAGAAACAATTGTAAGCTGAATCCTTTAGCATTTCTCTGTAAGTTTAGTTGTTCTTATTTGTAAGCAGCTGTGAGCTATTCAAGCTTCACAGAGTTCTCTTGATATATATATATATATATATATATATATATATATATTTGGTGGATACTTTCAAATCCACCAGAAAGTTTTAAAGACTTGTGTTTTTATTACTTTGTGTTTGATTCATATTTAACTTATCATTCCGCACTTTGCAAATCAAAACACTGACATATATATTTTAAGTTAGAACATTTTATAATTGAGAAAAAGTTTCAAGAATTCCATTCAACCCCCCTTCTGTAATTCTTGTTGCATTGTTATTGACTAACAATTGGTATCAGAGCAAGCTCTTGAATAAGAAAGAGTTCAAAGATCACAACAAACAGCAAGATGAACAAGAAGGATGTTGGAGTCAAGATTCCTTTTCTGGACAAAGATAATTACCATCATTGGAAGGTAAAGATGCATCTCCATTTACTTTCTCAAGATGAGGCCTAAGTGGATTGCATAGAGAGAGGTCCTCATGTACCAATGAGAGCTGCAACTGGAAATAAGCCATCAGTTCCCAAGCCAAGGCATGAATGGTCAGATCCTGATATTGAACAAGTCAGGAAAGACAAGAAGGCCATGAATATCCTGTTTAATGGAGTTGATGGTGACATGTTTGACAACATCATCAATTGCAAAACTGCCAAGGAAGTTTGGGATACAATTCAGATTATCTGTGATGGCACTGAACAAGTTAGGAAAAATAAGATGTAGCCGCTAATTCAGCAATATGAGCACTTTCATTGTGAAGATAGTGAGTCTCTCACTGACATTTTTAGTAGATTTCAAAAACTACTAAATGCTCTGAAGTTGCATGGAAGAGTCTATCACACAAAAGACTCCAATCTTAAGTTCCTTAGATCTCTTCCAAAGGAATGGAAACCAATGACAGTCTCATTGAGAAACTCTCAAGATTATAAAGAATTTACTTTGGAGACACTGTATGGCATCCTGAAAACTTATGAGCTTGAAATAGAGCAAGATGAGAGGATGGAGAAAGGAAAGAAGAAAGGAGGGTCCATAGCACTAGTTCCTGAGTTAGAGAAAGAGAAGGAGATGAAGATAAAAGCTGTTGAGACTACTTCAATGGTCAATGAAAACAAGGGCAATGGGCTGGTAGAAGAAAATGAAGATTCTTTAAGCCAAGATGATATGGATGACATTGATGAACATCTAGCATTTCTTTTCAGAAGATTTGCCAAGCTCAAGTTCAAGAAGAACTTTGGAGCAGCTAAACCAAATAGAAACATGGTGGATAAATTAAAATTCAAATATTTCAAATGTGGCGTGGCAGGGCACTTTGCCAGTGAGTGTAAAAAGTCAGATTCCAGCAAGAAGAAGTTTGAGTATGTGTATTATAAACAGAAATATTTTGAGTTGCTCAAATAAAAGGAAAGGGCTTTCATTACACAAGAAAATGATTGGGCAACATATGGTCTGGATGAGGATGAGGATGTCAGCTATGTCAATCTTGTAATATCCAGGATATAACGTATAATTATTTTTACTATTAAATAATTAATATGTGTGTTCAGTATCTATTCTGTGAGTTAATTGTTAAGTGATATATGTACTTGTATATTCAAAAATAATATTAGTTGAGTATTTTAATTTTTATATGTCCAAAATAAAATATAGATAATTGTCATATCTCCCTAATTATTTTTATGTTGATTTATAGATTTATAAGAATCATATGAAATTTTTAAAATCTTTTTCCGGGTAATTAAAATCTATTTTATAAAAACGGGAACCAACCGACGTCAACCGTTGTTACGTTTTTGGAACCCGAAACTCTTTCGAGAACTCCTTCCTAACCTAATTGTAATATTCCGAGCATATTCCATGTTTCGACTTTTTCGATCCGGCTTACGGTTTGTCCTACGCGGGTCCCGGCGCAACATTTTCGATACAATATTCGTTTCGGTAAATCAATAAAACCCGTATTTTCGATAAACGGGAGCTTTTTATTAAACTATCCCAATTATCACTTCGTAATACGTTTAACCAGGCACTGAGACCAAGACTGCAGTACAAATTGTACTGATTTGGATAATTATCCCGAAAACCGATACCGTTTGGATCAGTTTTTACAAATAAACGTACCGTTTTATATCCGGAATGATCCAACGGGATACTAATTTTTCATAATTATAAATAGCCTTTTACCGTATTTTATTTCGTATAAAAATCATTTGCAGACAGATAATTATATAATTTTACAGAGAAAAATCTTATATTCATAAACTGTTCTAAGAATCAAACAGCAAAACGAAGGCGTTACCGATCTCTGTTTTCAAAGCTTGAGTAACCAAAACGAAGAATTTGAGGTGTTCTATCAGATTCTGAGCTTTGTTTCATTGCAGAATCAAAGGTTTAATTTCTAAAAATTTATTTATTTTCGAATTTATTTTATTAAAAATATGAATTTTTGTTCGGATGATTGTTTGTATGATTTGATGATTGCATGTTGTAGAGCTTGTTTTCCTGATGATTTTTATATGTCATACGTCTGATTTGGAGTTCAATAACATGTTCAAATTTGAGTTTGATTTTCGAATTTTAAAATTAGGGTTTATAACCCGTATGAATGTTCTTAATTGAAATTTAGGGGTTTCTTATTCTGTGATAGATTGATGTTGTGTTATAGTGGGTTGTGTTCTTTGTGAAATTAGCAATCCAGTCGTATAAGTTTCATGAACCAACGAGGTCTGTAGAGAAGGGAGTTGTGTTTTGAATATTTTCGATGTTCGCCGGAAACCGGCGATGTTCTTGGCCAATTTCCGGCCAAAACATGAATGATTATAATGATTTGATTGCATGAATATGTTCCTGGTGAGGTGTAGTTGTGATCTGGACAGTTTGGTGGCCTGAGGTGGCCGGAATCGTGTTCTCCGGCCACACTCCGGCGAAGTCGACGGCGGGGTTGGTAAAATTGCAAACAGGCCCCTGTAGTTTTAAAAATGATGCAGTTAGGTCCCTGAAGTTTCCAGACTTTGCAAAAATAGGATTCCTGTTTTAAAAATATTTAAAAATCATATTTCCCATTTATTTTTATTATAAAAATTCGTTTCTAATTTCTGAAAATTCTAAAAATTATTATTTTAATTCCGAAAATTATTTTTAATTCACAAATAAATCTGAATTAATTAGTTAATTAATTTCAGTTAATTTTTAATTGGTTAATTAATCAATTAATTCAAAAATTAATTGATTAATTGATTTAATTAATTATTAATTGATTTTTAATTAATTATTTAATTAGATTTAATTATTAAAAATGATTTAAAAATTCTGAAAAATAGTTTCGAGCTTTAAAATATTATTCTAAATTATTTTCAAGGCTCGATAATTATTCTAAAATTGTTTTGGAGCCAGAATTGGCCAACCGAACCCTGTTTATTAACCCGAAATTGATCCAACGGCCCGTTTTAATTCCGAAAAATGTTTTAAAAATTATTTTAAATACCCGAAAGCATATTTATGACCCGAGACTTCTTCATAGATGATATGTCATTGATTACGTGATGTATTATGTGTTATACGTGACCTGTTGTTTGACTATCGGTCTATATATTCGATGTTTACTTGATTATTGCATAACTTTCAATCCGTTAATCGGATTTGGGTAAAACGAAGGGTAGATAGAAGTATGTGTTGAATAGAATTCCATGAGTAAATTATTGATAGATACTTATGATATGTGAGCAGAAGAGGCAAGACGTAGGAAAGGGAAACAGGTAGTTGAGGAGTAAGACGATTGTGATTGAAAGCAAGTGCATGATAGTAACCTAATACCAGGCAAGTGTTCTGAACTTTCTCGAGATATTGTAATTCTTGATAGTCTTGTTGACATTGCAAGTGCTTTGAAGCACGGAAACCTAAATCCTGATTTCAGTTATTGTTCCTGAGCTATGAACCATATTCTTTCTAAGCCATTGATTATTGTATACCCAAACACGAACCACAAATCTACGATACTACTCCACAAATACATACAAACTAAATATCAGACACTGAACTGAATTATTATATACTCAATCCATGATATCTTATGCTTTGAAAGCCCAAATCTTTGAAACCCTGAAATGTTGATTCCTTTGTTATCCAATTCTTTCATTACCCAGCATTCAAGCTTTAAAAGTACCTTGTTGATCCTTACAAGGATTTAAACCCTTTCATTATTAAACATTTATTGTTGTTAATGATTTCAGTTATTGTTTATTATTGTATATTCTGTTATTATGTTAGAATTGGATTGTTTTTATAAAATTGTGGACCAGATTCGTGGTCAGACCATATAATGGTCAAGTTAGGCCAATGTGTACCTTGGATCCAGTAGTTAGAGCAATGCTGTGTGCCTTGCTCGGGGTTAGTGCGTGACTGATCAGTAGCCTAACCTTGGTTTTTAAATTAAAAGTATAATATCCAGTTCTAAATCATAATCCAATGTTCACTTGATATCATAATCATAGTCACCTGATGATCATTATTCTCAGTTTTGTCATTTTGACTTGCTGAGCTAGTTAGCTCATTTGTGCGATGTTGTTTATATTCTTTCCAGTTAAAAAGGAACCAGTTGGTAGCGAGGATCCCCAGTCCAGCGCGAGAGCTAGGGGTTCAGGTTGAGGAAGCTGAGCTAGTAGGCTTCTTTTGGGATAATTTAAGTTTGTAAAAGTTTGTATTAATGTTTGATACTCAGTGTGAGTTTAAAATAGTTGGGATTTGAACGGTTTGTAATATATTAGTGTGTTTGGCTTGTGTGCATACTTTAACCTGTTGCGGTCCGTGATGGTTGATAAGTAGGGTCACTGCATATATTATTATTATCTTTATTATTATTATAAGCAGGTTATAATTAAGGTGTGTGTGTGGACCCCAAACTTCTGACCCGGGTTTGGAGGGCGCCACAGGTTTGGTATCAGAGCTACAGGTTATAAGTCACTGACACAAGCCTAGGTTAACGGGAATGGGTAGAGGGGTAAGATTAGAAGTAAGGCATAGGATGAAAGAACGTTGAGAGGTTGAGTGCTTCGGTATATCAGGTATTAGTATAGTTTGCGTTATGGAACGAGATTCTTATATTGCAATATGATTTCAGATAGCAGAGATGGCCGACTCTTTTATTCCCGTATCAGCTGATCACTCAGAGCCTTTAGTTGGAGTGCCGTTTTCGCATCCACGTCCTGTTGTTCCACCAGCATTGGCTATTCTACCTCCACCGGTGTTGCAGCCCGTGTCACTGCAGGCTATTCCACCTCCAGGCATGAGGCCACCTGTTAGAGGACCCCCACCTGCTAATTCCGGTTTTACTAGTCATTCAGTTAGAGGAGTACCTTTTCAGTTCTCTTCTTATCCTGTCCCATATCATCAGTTTGAGGCTTGCCTTATGGAGCAGCGATTCCTTCAGGGTCAGATTCAGGAGTTACTACATATCATGCGTACCAGAGAGGTTGGGAGTGGTGAGAGGCGACTCAGAGAGAGGCTACAGGCATTTCGTAGGACAGCTGCAGTGAGGATTGCTGAGGCTACACATGAGGATATCACCCCTGACTTCCTAGTGGAATGGGCTAAGTGGGTTCTAGAGGAGCTTGAGGAGATTGGAGGTCCAGACTTGCCATGAGTTAGAGACTCAGAGATGGAGATGCGGAGCAGTGTTGTATGGTTATATAGCATGTACAGTAGTGTGTAGTGTGTATCAGTAGACTTTTGAGTTGTATTTATAGACTAGCTATGTTGACTAGTGAGTAGGTTGTTGTACCCTTTTTGCTTTTACTTTCGAAGCGTCTTTATGCTTGTACTACCCTAAAACTTTTGATCTGTATATATCAGTACCTTTTTCCTTTCCAGCACTGTCATTTATTTATTGCACCAGTTATACCCTGTGATGCCATGTACCCTGTTTTCCATAACTATTTATATTCTGTAAAGAAGCATGCAATTTACTTAATTACCACTGTTTTCAAAAAGAGATATTCTTGTTTTACAAAACTTTTCTTTTATGCAAATATTTGATTCAAAAGCTAAATAAATTGATTGATTCTTTACAGAAAATGCCTCCCAAAAGAAATACCCGCACCAACACCCGAAATGAAGTAACCAACAACAACAACAATCAAGATGATACAAACCCGAATGTGAACCCAGGACCTATGGACCCAGCAATAGCCCAGATTCTTCAAATCTTGGCCCAACAAACAGTTCACCTAGCACAACAACAACAAAGACAGACCAATCCCCATGTAACTTTCAAAACTTTTCAGGCAATAAACCCACCAGAATTCAAGGGTTCCTTAGAGCCAATTGAAGCAAATGTTTGGTTAAAGGAAATAGAGAAGGCATTTGCCGTAGTGAAAGTAAAGGAAGAACAGAAGGTTGAGTTTGCAAGTTACTATCTGAAGAATGAAGCCACCTATTGGTGGGAGATGGTGAAGACATTGGAAGGTACGGATGTTATTACTTGGGAAAGGTTCAAGGAATTGTTTCTAGAAAAGTATTTCCCTCAGTTTGTTCAGGATCAAATGGAGCTGAAGTTTTTAGAGTTAAAGCAAGGGAATATGTCGGTAACAGATTATGAGGGGAAGTTTGAGGAATTATCAAGGTATGTGTCGTCGTATGTTGATACTGATAGAAAGAAAGCTAAGAGATTCCAGCAAGGCTTGAAGCCATGGATCAGAGGGAAGGTAGCTATTTTTGAATTGGATACCTATGCCGGGGTTGTACAGAAGGCTATGATCGCAGAGACAGAGAATGAGATGTTCCAGAAAGATAAGGAAAGCAAGAAAAGGAAAGTTGAGGGAAGTGAGGGTCAGTCACAAACAGGGAAGTTTCCAAATTTTGAGAAGGGCAAGTTTCAGCCAGGGAAAAATTTTAATTTCAGGAGACAAAATGCAGGAGACGGAGGCCAGGGCAATCGTCCAGCTAATGTGAATCAGCCGAATCAGTTGAGATTAACTTTTCCAGATTGTCAAGTTTGTGGAAAGAAGCATGGAGGAGTTTGTAACAAGTTGAATGTGGTATGTTTTAAATGCAACCAGAAAGGGCACTATTCAAGGGAGTGCCGAAATCAGCCAGCAAATAAGGATCAGCCTATCCGGAATCCAGCAGTGAAGGTTCCAGTCATTGGATTTACATGCTTTAAATGTGGGAAGCCAGGACATATGGCCAGGGATTGCAAGACACCAGCCCCAGTCAGTAATGCATTGAGGATTATGGGATCTACCCCAACAGTGAATGAGACTTCAAGGGCTAGAGTTTTTGACATGTCGGTGAAGGATGCGATCCAGGATACGGATGTCGTGGCAGGTACGCTTAATGTGAATTCTTTATGTGCCAAAGTGTTAATAGACTCGGGAGCAACTCGATCGTTTATTTCACAAGATTTTGTTAGTAAATTAAACTGTCCATTTGAGTGCTTAAATGAAATAATGACTGTGGAATTAGCAAATCAAGAACGTGTAACTGTAAACCAAGTTTGTGGAAATTGTGAGATTGAGATTTCTGGTAGTAAGTTTTGTGTAGATTTGATACCATTTAAGTTAGGAGAATTTGATGTGATATTAGGGATGGATTGGTTATCTAAGCATGATGCTCAGATAGATTGTCGAAATAAGAAAGTAATGGTGAAAACGCCAGACGAAAGAATAATAACATTCAAAGGTCAGAAACAAATAAAGAAATTCTTAATAATAATTCAAGCCAAGAAGTTACTACGACAAGGATGTGAGCATTTCGTAGCATATGTAATCGACAGAAGTCAGGAGCCAGCAAAACTTGAAGATATTCCAGTAGTGAATGAATTTCCAGACGTATTTCCTGACGAGTTACCAGGACTTCCTCCAGATAGAGAAATTGAATTTGCGATCGACTTAGAACCTGGAATAGAACCGGTGTCCAAAGCCCCGTACAGAATGGCGCCTGTTGAGATGAAAAGAGCTAGCAAGGCAATTGCAAGAATTGTTAGAGAAAGGAGTAATTAGACCCAGCGTATCCCCGTGGGGAGCCCCGGTATTATTTGTCAAGAAGAAAGATGGAAGCATGAGACTGTGCATTGACTATAGGGAGCTCAACAAGCTGACAATCAAGAACAAGTATCCGTTACCCAGAATCGATGATCTGTTTGACCAATTGAAGGGAGCCAAGTACTTCTCCAAAATTGATTTAAGATCGGGATATCATCAACTAAAGATCAAGCCAGAAGATATACCAAAGACAGCTTTCAGAACAAGGTATGGGCATTATGAATTTCTAGTGATGTCTTTTGGATTGACCAATGCCCCAGCAGTGTTTATGGACTTGATGAACAGAATTTTTAAGGAGTATTTGGATAAGTTTGTTATTGTGTTTATAGACGATATTTTAATCTATTCCAAGACGGAAGAGGATCATGCGGAACATGTGAGAACGGCTTTGGAGATTTTAAGGAAAAAGAAGTTATATGCTAAACTGTCGAAGTGTGAGTTTTGGCTACAGGAAGTTCAGTTCTTAGGACACATAGTCAGTAACAAAGGGATCAAAGTGGACCCGGCAAAGATCGAAGCAATTACGAATTGGGAGAGACCGAGAACACCCACTGAGGTAAGAAGTTTCCTAGGATTGGCGGGATATTATCGTCGATTTGTTCAGAATTTCTCAAGGATTGCCACATCATTAACAAAGCTTACACGAAAGAATGAAAAGTTTATATGGAACGACAAGTGCGAAGAAAGTTTTTAGGAGTTGAAGCGAAGATTAATCACGGCACCTGTTTTGTCACTTCCAGACGATCAAGGGAATTTCGTAATTTATAGCGATGCTTCTCATAAAGGATTAGGATGTGTTCTTATGCAGCACGACAAGGTGATTGCTTATGCGTCAAGGAAATTGAAACCACACGAACAGAAATATCCTACTCATGACTTGGAGCTAGCAGCTATAGTTTTTGCTTTGAAGATTTGGAGACATTATTTGTATGGAGAAAAGTGTGAGATTTTCACGGATCACAAAAGTTTGAAATATATATTTACCCAGAAGGAACTTAATATGAGGCAAAGGAGATGGTTAGAATTGATCAAGGATTATGATTGCTCGATTAATTATCATCCCGGTAAGGCGAACGTTGTAGCAGATGCGTTAAGTCGGAAGGAAAGGTTAAATGTGTTATCTGTACCTGAAGAAATATATAAAGAATTTCAGAAATTAGAATTGGAGGTTAGAATTTGCAAGCCTGAGGAAGCAAAAGTGTACAGTATGATTTTCCAACCGGAGTTATTGGAGAAAATAAAGAAATGCCAGAAAGAGGTAATGGATCAAGATATAAATAGTTTGGTAGGTGAGGAATTATGCACGCAACAAGATGATCAAGGTATTCTTAGGTTTTCTTCAAGAGTTTGGATTCCACCAGTGACGGAGTTAAAGAATGAAATTTTACAAGAGGCACATAGTTCAAGATATTCCATCCATCCAGGGAGTACCAAAATGTACAGAGATTTAAAGAATAATTATTGGTGGCCAAATATGAAGAGGGAAATTGCGGAATGGGTTAGCAAATGTTATACCTATCAGAGAGTTAAAGCAGAGCATCAGAGACCAAGCGGATTGCTACAGCCATTGGAGATTCCAGAATGGAAGTGGGAACATATTACCATGGATTTCATAGTTGGATTACCAAGGACAAGGGCTAATCATGATGCCATTTGGGTTATAGTGGATAGACTTACCAAGTCAGCTCATTTTCTGCCTATAAATGAAAGATTTTCGCTCGACAAGTTAGTCCATATGTACCTAAAAGAAATTGTAGTTCGTCATGGAGTTCCAGTGTCTATCGTATCTGATCGAGATCCAAGGTTTAATTCAAGATTTTGGAAGAGTTTTCAAGAATGTTTGGAAACAAAATTGAATATGAGTACGGCCTATCACCTGCAGACGGACGGCCAAAGTGAAAGAACAATCCAGACAATCGAGGACATGCTACGTGTTTGTGCTATTGATTTCAAAGGAAGTTGGGACGAGCATTTACCCCTGGTAGAATTTGCTTATAACAACAGTTATCACGCCAGCATTGGGATGCCACCTTATGAAGCCCTTTATGGACGCAAATGTAGATCTCCATTATATTGGAACGAAGTAGGAGAACGCAAAATACTCGGACCTGAATTGGTGTAACAGACAAAGGAAGTTGTTGAAATTATCCAGAAGAGATTAATAGCCGCACAAAATCGTCAGAGGAGATATGCAGACCAGTCAAGGAAAGACATGGAATTTGAAGAAGGGAGCTTGGTATTATTGAAAGTATCACCGTGGAAAGGACTAACGAGGTTTGGGAAGAAAGGGAAGCTAAGCCCAAGATATGTCGGACCTTTTGAGATCCTAAAGAGCGTTGGCAAAGTCGCTTACGAATTGGCGTTACCTCCGCACATGGAGCACATTCACAATGTTTTTCATGTATCGATGCTCAAGAAATATAATCCAGACTCCAGGCATGTAATAGAATATGAGCCAATAGAGCTTCAGGCAGATTTATCATATGTAGAGAATCCAATAGAGATTTTAGAGGAAAGAGAGAAAGTATTGAGGAATAAAGTGATAAAGTTAGTAAGAGTATTGTGGAGAAACCCAAAGATTGAAGAGTCAACCTGGGAGTTAGAAAGTGATATGAGAGAAAAGTATCCTCATTTGTTTTCTTAGGAGATTCTGAGGACAGAATCCTTTTAAGGGGGGAAGGATGTAATATCCGGGATATAACGTGTAATTATTTTTACTATTAAATAATTAATATGTGTGTTCAGTATCTATTCTGTGAGTTAATTGTTTAGTGATATATGTACTTGTATATTCAAAAATAATATTAGTTGAGTATTTTAATTTTTATATGTCCAAAATAAAATATAGATAATTGTCATATCTTCCTAATTATTTTTATGTTGATTTATAGATTTATAAGAATCATATGAAATTTTTAAAATCTTTTTCCGGGTAATTAAAATCTATTTTATAAAAACGGGAACCAACCGACGTCAACCGTTGTTACGTTTTTAGAACCCGAAACTCTTTCGAGAACTCCTTCCTAACCTAATTGTAATATTCTGAGCATATTCCATGTTTCGACTTTTTCGATCCGGCTTACGGTTTGTCCTACGCGGGTCCCGACGCAACATTTTCGATACAATATTCGTTTCGGTAAATCAATAAAACCCGTATTTTCGATAAACAGGAGCTTTTTATTAAACTATCCCAATTATCACTTCGTAATACGTGTAACCAGGCGCTGAGACCAAGACTGCAGTACAAATTGTACTGATTTGGATAATTATCCCGAAAACCGATACCGTTTGGATCAGTTTTTACAAATAAACGTACCGTTTTATATCCGGAATGATCCAACGGGATACTAATTTTTCATAATTATAAATAGCCTTTTACCGTATTTTATTTCGTATAAAAATCATTTGCAGACAGATAATTATATAATTTTACAGAGAAAAATCTTATATTCATAAACTGTTCTAAGAATCAAACAACAAAACGAAGGCGTTACCGATCTCTGTTTTCAAAGCTTGAGTAACCAAAACGAAGGATTTGAGGTGTTCTATCAGATTCTGAGCTTTGTTTCACTGCAGAATCAAATGTTTAATTTCTAAAAATTTATTTATTTTCGAATTTATTTTATTAAAAATATGAATTTTTGTTCGGATGATTGTTTGTATGATTTGATGATTGCATGTTGTAGAGCTTGTTTTCCTGATAATTTTCATATGTCATACGTCTGATTTGGAGTTCAATAACATGTTCAAATTTGAGTTTGATTTTTGAATTTTAAAATTAGGGTTTATAACCCGTATGAATGTTCTTAATTGAAATTTGGGGGTTTCTTATTCTGTGATAGATTGATGTTGTGTTATAGTGGGTTGTGTTCTTTGTGAAATTAGCAATCCAGTCGTATAAGTTTCATGAACCAACGAGGTCTATAGAGAAGGGAGTTGTGTTTTGAATATTTTCGATGTTCGCCGGAAACCGGCGATGTTCTTGGCCAATTTCCGGCCAAAACATGAATGATTATAATGATTTGATTGCATGAATATGTTCCTGGTGAGGTGTAGTTGTGATCTGGACAGTTTGGTGGCCTGAGGTGGCCGAAATCGTGTTCTCCGGCCACACTCCGGCGAAGTCGACGGCGGGATTGGTAAAATTGCAAACAGGCCCCTGTAGTTTTAAAAACGATGCAGTTAGGTCCCTGAAGTTTCCAGACTTTGCAAAAATAGGATTCCTGTTTTAAAAATGTTTAAAAATCATATTTCCCATTTATTTTTATTATAAAAATTCGTTTTTAATTTCTGAAAATTCTAAAAATTATTATTTTAATTCTGAAAATTATTTTTAATTCACAAATAAATCTGAATTAATTAGTTAATTAATTTCAGTTAATTTTTAATTGGTTAATTAATCAATTAATTCAAAAATTAATTGATTAATTGATTTAATTAATTATTAATTGATTTTTAATTAATTATTTAATTAGATTTAATTATTAAAAATGATTTAAAAATTCTGAAAAATAGTTTCAAACTTTAAAATATTATTCTAAATTATTTTCAAGGCTCGATAATTATTCTAAAATTGTTTCGGAGCCAGAATTGGCCAACCGAACCCTGTTTATTAACCCGAAATTGATCCAACGACCCGTTTTAATTCCGAAAAATGTTTTAAAAATTATTTTAAATACCCGAAAGCATATTTATGACCCGAGACTTCTTCATAGATGATATGTCATTGATTACGTGATGTATTATGTGTTATACGTGACCTGTTGTTTGACTATCGGTCTATATATTCGATGTTTACTTGATTATTGCATAACTTTCAATCCGTTAATCGGATTTGGGTAAAACGAAGGGTAGATAGAAGTATGTGTTGAATAGAATTCCATGAGTAAATTATTGATAGATACTTATGATATGTGAGCAGAAGAGGCAAGACGTAGGAAAGGGAAACAGGTAGTTGAGGAGTAAGACGATTGTGATTGAAAGCAAGTGCATGATAGTAACCTAATACCAGGCAAGTGTTCTGAACTTTCTCGAGATATTGTAATTCTTGATAGTCTTGTTGACATTGCAAGTGCTTTGAAGCACGGAAACCTAAATCCTGATTTCAGTTATTGTTCCTGAGCTATGAACCATATTCTTTCTAAGCCATTGATTATTGTATACCCAAACACGAACCACAAATCTACGATACTACTCCACAAATACATACAAACTAAATATCAGACACTGAACTGAATTATTATATACTCAATCCATGATATCTTATGCTTTGAAAGCCCAAATCTTTGAAACCCTGAAATGTTGATTCCTTTGTTATCCAATTCTTTCATTACCCAGCATTCAAGCTTTAAAAGTACCTTGTTGATCCTTACAAGGATTTAAACCCTTTCATTATTAAACATTTATTGTTGTTAATGATTTCGGTTATTGTTTATTATTGTATATTCTGTTATTATGTTAGAATTGGATTGTTTTTATAAAATTGTGGACCAGATTCGTGGTCAGACCATATAATGATCAAGTTAGGCCAATGTGTGCCTTGGATCCAGTAGTTAGAGCAATGCTGTGTGCCTTGCTCGGGGTTAGTGCGTGACTGATCAGCAGCCTAACCTTGGTTTTTAAATTAAAAGTATAATATCCAATTCTAAATCATAATCCAATGTTCACTTGATATCATAATCATAGTCACCTGATGATCATTATTCTCAGTTTTGTCATTTTGACTTGCTGAGCTAGTTAGCTCATTTGTGCGATGTTGTTTATATTCTTTCCAGTTAAAAAGGAACCAGTTGGTAGCGAGGATCCCCAGTCCAGCGCGAGAGCTAGGGATTCAGGTTGAGGAAGCTGAGCTAGTAGGCTTCTTTTGGGATAATTTAAGTTTGTAAAAGTTTGTATTAATGTTTGATACTCAGTGTGAGTTTGAAATAGTTGGGATTTGAACGATTTGTAATATATTAGTGTGTTTGGCTTGTGTGCATACTTTAACCTGTTGCGGTCCGTGGTGGTTGATAAGTAGGGTCACTGCATATATTATTATTATCTTTATTATTGTTATAAGCAGGTTATAATTAAGGTGTGTGTGTGGACCCCAAACTTCTGACCCGGGTTTGGAGGGCTGCCACAAATCTAGCCCTAATGACCAAGTCTGATGAAACAGAGACAAGTTCTTCAAGTAATCAGGTAATCACCACTAGCCTAGCACATTTATCTAAAGCTGAGTGTAATGATGCTATCAATGACATGTATACATAATTATATCATTTGTGTGTTACACTTAAGTCTCTCACTAAGGAAAATGCTAAAATTAAAGAAAACAATTTATTTTTAAGTGAGAGGAATAATGTGCTAGAGTCTCAGTTTATTGAATTTGAAAAATTAAGAATTGAGTGTAAGATTGCTAAAGATGAATTAACTGAGTCCTTGAAGAAAGAAGAGATTTTGAAGAAGCAGCTTGAACGAGAACATGAGGTGATTAAGGCATTGAAAATATCTAGAGATGTTCATGCTCAAATTACCAAAGTTCAAGGTATTGAGTCCTTTTATGATGTAGCCTGGAAGAAGGATAAGGAGAAGCTGGAATCCAATTCGGTAGAAGGATTGCTAACAGATGTGGACTCGACGAATGATGAGAGTCATCCGTCGGATAACCAAAAGGATTATCCGTCGAGTGACATAAATCCTCATCTATCGGCTGTGATAGTTAAATGAAAAATATGGATCAGTTTCCAAAAACTTCATTTCAGGAGAATCTAGTCAAGTGAGGAAGGAGAAGAAAGTGAATGTTGGTCATTTGTCTATCAAGCAATAGAATGACAGACTAGAAAAGATTGAGGTTAAAACAGAGGCTAAAAGGAAAAACAATAGAAATGGTCAAGTAGGGATTAACAAACATAACAACTACACACCTGATAAGTATGCTCCAAGAAAAATCTGTGTTAAATGTGGCAGTGTAAATCATCTATCTGTTAATTGCAAAACTGTCATGCCTACTTCCATATATGTGCCACCTCCTTTTCCCAACATGAATGTCATGCCTTCTATGCCCATGAATGCTATGTCTACACAAAATATGAATGCACAATTTGCTAATGTGCCATTTGCACCTAATCCTTATTATGCTGCATTTAGTATGCCTCAAATGCCATTTAGCATGCCCTACTGGAATAACATGTTTGCTAATAGCATGCCATTTCCTGTTAATTAAAATGTGCATGATAATTCTATTTTAATAAATGGTTTCAAAGGTCCAACTCAGATGACTAAGGATGAATCTGATATCCCCAAGTCAAATGAGATCAAACCTAAGAAAAAGAAGAAGAAAGCTAACAAGGCAGGACCCAAGGAAACCTGGGTACTAAAATCAACTTGATTTGATTTTAATGTGTGCAGGGAAACAGAAAGAATCTATGGTACTTGGATAGTGGTTGTTCAAGACACATGACAAGAGATTCTACCCTGCTCATAGAGTTTAAGGAGAGAGCTGGACCAAGTATTACTTTTGGAGATGACATCAAGGGTTATACTGTGGGATATGGCTTGATTTCAAAAGACAATGTCATCGTTGAGGAGGTTGCCTTAGTGGATGGTCTCAAGCATAATTTGTTGAGTATCAGCCAGCTTTGTGATAAAGGCAATTCAGTAACCTTGAAGTCAAAAGCCTGTGTTGTGACAAACAAGAGGAGCAACAAAGTGGTTCTCACTGGAGTGAGAAAAGGAAATGTGTACCTAGATGACTTCAACTCATCAAATGTAGAATCTGTTACTTGTCTTCTCTGTAAAGTAAGTCAAGATGAAAGTTGGCTATGGCACAAGAAGCTATCCCATCTAAACTTCAAGACCATGAATGAACTAGTAAAGAAAGAACTGGTTAGAGGCATTCCTCAAGTGGTGTTTTCTAAGGATGGACTGTGTGATGCTTTCCAAAAGGGAAATCAAATTAAAGCATCATTCAAAAAGAATCTTGATTCAACAATTAAAGAACCTTTGTAACTGCTACACATGGATTTGTTTGGACCAGTCAATATGTTGTCCATCTCTAGGAAAAGATTTTTCCTAGTAATCGTAGATGATTTCTCAAAGTTCTCTTGGACATATTTCCTTAAGTCTAAAGATGAGGCTAGTGAAATCATCATCAATCACATAAGGCAAGTCAACAATCGTCCTGATTTCAAAGTTAAAAGAATCAGGAGTGACAATGGAACTAAGTTCAAGAATTCTGTTATGAGAGTATTCTGTGAAGAGAATGGGATTATGCATGAATTTTCAGCAACAAGAACTCCACAACAAAAAGGAGTTGTAGAAAGAAAGAACAAATCACTTATTGAAGCTGCAATTATAATGCTTGAAGAATCAAAGTTACCAATGTATTTCTGGGCTAAAGCTGTAAATACTGTATGCTATACTCAGAATATTTCTTTGATAAATCAAGCAAAATGCATGACTCCCTACCAATTGTTCAAGAACAAGAAGCCAACTCTAAATTTTCTTCATGTCTTTGGCTGAAAATGTTATATCTTGAGAAATCAAACTGATCAGAATGGGAAGTTTGATGCTAAAGCAGATGAAGGAATTTTTGTTAGATATGCTGTTGGTAAAGCATACAGAGTCTACAATCTGAGAACCAACATTGTTGTGGAATCAATATATGTTGTGTTTGATGATAAAAAGATTGAAGGAACACAAGATGGAGATTACCATGAGAGCCTCAAATTTGACAATATGGAGATGATTAGTGATGACAGTGATGATGAAAGTGATCAAGAAACAGTATCAAAGGATAATGCATAAAAATCTACTATCTATGAAGCACATAATTCAACATCTGTTGAGTTGCAAAATACTTTATCCGTTGGGAGACAATCTGCTTTATCCGCCGGAAGACAACCAGCTTTATCCGTCGGAACTCAAAATTCACCATCCGTCGGGTCATCAAAAGAAACTGAAAGACAGAATAGATCACTAACAGAAAGTTCCCCTTTCTCAAATCAAAGATCCATAAATTCAGGGGGAGTTTCTAATAATCAAAACTCGATCACGCATCAAGACAACAATGAGGCCTCTTCATCTAGAGCTAATCTACCTCAACAAAGGAAATGGACAAAGGATCACCCCTTTGAGCTCATCATTGGTGATGTATCTTCTAGAGTTCAAAAAAGGAGAGCAACTCAAGAAGAATGTCTATACAGCAGCTTCCTCTCTAAGGAAGAACCAAAGAAGGTAGAAGAAGCTTTGTTGGATCCTGATTGGATTTTAGCTATGCAGGAGGAGCTAAACCAGTTTGAAAGGAACAAATTATAGAAGCTGGTATCCATGCCTAAGGAAAAGAATCCAATAGATACCAAATGGGTATTCAGAAACAAGATGGATGAAAATGGCATAGTAGTCAGGAACAAAGTTAGATTGGTTGCTAAGGGCTATTGTCAACAAGAAGGAATAGATTTTGATGAAATATTTGTTCCTGTTGCAAGTCTTGAAGTCATCAGAATCTTTTTAGCCTATGCAGCCCATGCCAATTTCAAGGTCTATCAAATGGATGTCAAAAGTGCCTTTCTGAATGGAGATTTGGAGGAGGAAGTCTATGTCAGTCAGCCTCCTGGTTTTGAAGATCCAAATTTTCCAGAATATGTCTACTATCTTTTGAAAGCACTTTATGGACTGAAGCAAGCACCTAGAGCCTGGTATGAACACTTTGTCAAAATTTCTTTTAGAGAATCACTTCACTAGAGGTATTGTAGACAAAACTTTATTCTTTAGAAATGTTAATGACTCTAGCATACTTGTTCAAATTTATGTAGATGACATTATTTTTGGCTCTACAGATGAAATTTTTTGTAATAAGTTTGCCAAATTGATGCAAAGTAAATATGAAATGAGCATGGTGGGAGAACTAACTTACTTTCTTGGTTTGCAAGTTAAGAAAGTTAGTGATGGAATATTCATTAGTCAAACTAAATACATTTATGATCTTTTAAAGAAGTTTGATCTAATGGATTGCACATCTGCAAAAACTCCCATGGCCACTGCAACTAAGCTTGAATTAAACACTACTGAAAAGTCTGTGGATATTTCAAGTTATAGGGGCATGGTTGGCTCACTTCTGTACTTAACAGCTAGTAGGTCAGATATAATGTTTGCTACATGTCTTTGTGCTAGATTTCAGGCTGATCCTAGAGAATCTCACTTAGTAGCTATTAAGAGAATTTTCAGATATCTCAAGGGAACACCAAAACTTGGCATTTGGTACCCTAGAGATTCTGGTTTTGATCTAACTGGTTATTCAGATACAGATTATGCAAGATGTAGAATTTATAGAAAAAGTACAACAGGAACCTGTCAATTTCTGGGAAACAAGCTTGTGTCCTGGTTCAGTAAAAAGCAAAATTCAGTTTCTACTTCTATAGCCGAAGCTGAATATATTGCTGCTGGCAGTTGCTAGACTATGGTCTGCAAGTGGAAATAATTCCTATTTTCTGTGATAACACAAGTGCAATTGCCATCACTGAAAATCTAGTACATCATTCAAGAACAAAAGCACATAGACATCAAGTACCACTTCGTAAGGGAACATGTAATGAATGGTACAGTGGAACTACATTTTGTTCCAAGTGAAAGGCAGCTTGCAGATATATTTACCAAGCCACTGGATGAATCCACCTTTTCAAGGTTGGTAAGTGAGTTAGGTATGCTTAATTACTCTTGAATCTTTACAGATAATTTGCAAGTTGTAATGCAGCCAGAAATTTAATTAATTTTTCAGTCTTGGATGAAATTTTGGCTAAGTCAAAATTTACATCTCGACGGATGATCATTATCCATCGAGTTTGATCATCCGTCGGTATACAATTTGTTAATAAAATCAATTATATTTTTGGAATATTTTATGTCTCTACGGATAACTGATTTATCCTCATCCATCGAATTGTCTTATTCTTAGCCGTTGATTCTCTGAACATTATCCATCGAGTATACTTACAGTTTATAAGCATAACACGACGGATAATTGATGGAATTTTTACAGTTTATTTTTAAATGGCTATTTTGGGCAATTCTTATTGGTTACTTTATTTTACTTTATTAATTTTTATAGTTATTTTTGAGATAGTATAAAAGCATAATTCATTTTCATTACTTTTTTTATCATTCTCAAATCATCTGCTCTAACTTCTCTCTTTCTCAAAAGCAATTATCATCTCTCTCTCTGCAATTTTTACTCTCTAAAAATGGCACCAGTCGTCAAATCATGTCTCAAACTGGATTTATCTATGAGAAGAACAACTTCACAGCTCTAGTGAATAAGGGGATTCAACAGTCTGACGACTACCACAAAATGATGGATTTTGTGAAGAACTGCAAACTCAACTATGCCATGCTGGAATCACCCACCATTTACTGTGAGGTTGTTGAAGAAATGTGGATGACTGCAACATACAACTGAACTGATAAGACTATCACATTTACTATTAAAGGTAAGGAATTCTGTGTTAATAGTGATATTGTTAAAGCATGTTTCAAAATTCCTGATAATACTGTAACTTCACCACACACAAACACTAATATTGTTAATATGCTTAATTCCATGGGCTATGCACTCTCTACTTCTAAATTAAGTGAGATTATGAGGTTGGGTCTTAGGAAGGAATAGGGTTATCTGTGTGATGTAGTTACTAAGGTATTTTATGGTAAAATTAGCAATTTTGATTCAGTTAATATCTCTATGCTCAACATGCTTTATATGCTAGTAACTGATAAATTTTTCAACTTTAGTGATCTTGTCATATTTGAGTTGGGGTTTAAGTTAGGGGAGCTGAATAAGAGGGGTAGAAATGTTTACTATGCTAGATTTTTAATGATGCTTGCTAACCACCTCTCTGAGGATATTGTGCTTGAGAACCCAACCAACAAATTAGATTGTTGGGTTCAAGAAAGGAGAATCATTGCAGATTTGAACAGGGCAAACCATCACAAAGAGGTGCCACTCTTCTATTTTCCAGTTATGGAGGCACTTCAGGTAAGTGAGGTAATTTCAACTGTCTCTACTCTTCCAACCTCACAAACTTCTTTGGATTCTACTGTAGCTATGGCAACTGTGTCATTGAACCAACAGTTGCCTACCCAAGCTACCAAATCCAAAATTTCAAAAACAAAGACAAAGAAAGCCCCCTCTGGTGTCTCTCAAAAGATGCCAATTGTAAAATCCACCAAACCAAAATAGGGGAGTGTGAAGGTGGGTAAGAAAGGTGAGGCACATGGTGAACATCAAAGAAACCCTAAGGATAAGGTTGGAGAGGTGAGTGTTTCCCAGCCTAGACACACTGTAGTTTCCCAATAAACTGCAGTGCTTAATTACTAGTTGCATCCTCCCAAAAGGATGTGACTATTGAACAAAGCTCTCAGCCAAGAGCACAGGCCAAAAGGGTAAGGGACACAAGCTCACCCCAAACTTACACTAGAAAGAAGAAATCAAAGACCCTTGGGGATGCACAGGGTTCACACACTATGCAAACTGGTGGTAAAGACACAGTCACTGCACCTTCTCAAAGTCAGGTTGATGTGGCTCCAATAAATGTGGAGTCACAGCCAAAATCTCTAATAATAGAAGCACCTGAAACACCAAATTCTCCCACACACTCTTTGGATGTTGACATGATAAACACATCACTTCCAAATTCTCCATCTTTAACTCTCATGGAGAAGCCAAAAATCCAAGCAAGTGAGCATCATCTTCTAGATGATTTGTTGGCTCACTTGCCATTTCTTTCTGAGACTGTTGAGACATCTGTGCCAAAATTTTCGTCAATCTGCACAGAGTCCACAATAGTCTCCACTCTAAACTCATTCATTTCTACTCTCTCGATGGATATTGTTCATCCTTCGAGTAGTGATTGTATCTCGACGGATAAGCTTAACAACAGTTATCCGTCGGATAGTCAAACTGCTAACCCGATGGATATTCCATACCCGTCGAGTGTCTCTGCACAACTTCAAATTTCATCAATTATTACAAGTGCAGAAGATTTAGTAGTAGTGCAATCACTTCTAGGACTGAGAGAAGGGAGTGAAATGAGTGAGAGTCTAGGTTGCTCCCCGGAAAAAGGGGAGGAAAAGAGTGAACCAATGCAGTCCATTTCTTCAGGACTGGCAAAAGTGAGTGTGAGGAGTCCCACCTTAGATGGTGAAGGTGAGGGTGTGGGGGTGGGGAGCCAAGGTGAGACCTTGATGCAACAAAAGAGAGATTATGAGAGAAATACAGGTACAAGAGTCCCTAACCAAAGTCAACAAGGGAGATATCATGTACATATGTGACATCAAGGAATTCTCAGATCTAAACCTCTACCTAGATGAACTGGAAGAAGTTAGAGGGATTGATGCTTACAGGAATCTACCTGAAAGGTTAGTATTCAAGTACAAGGGAGGAAAAGAGATACAATGGCCACTTCACAGGATCCTTCAAGAAAGCCAATTTGTGCTGATAAAGGTTTATTCATCATTCAAGAAGAACTTTGAATTCAATGTGACAGCTAGAAGACTAGTTCTAAAGAAGATTGAAGAACTGAGGAGTATTAGAGCCAAAGATGCACTCCCAAAGACTTTAACTATTCCTTACACAGGGAGTAGAGTGCATCTAAGGCCCTACTGGCTGATGGAATTCATGGATGATAAGGGAGTTAGAAGATTCTTCAGATTAGAGGACCAGTTGAGCATCTCTAGCAATGAGACTCTTCTGGAAATGCAAGGAATGCTAAATCTCTTAGAATCTGATGAATTGGAATTTCACAGACAGCTCCAAAATCGGATAGAAGAAAACAACAGAAATCTTGGAAAGAGATCCAGATCATCAAGGAAATAGATCCATCTGCTCAGGCTAGAGGAGCACCTTGAAAAAGACTGTGAGCAAATCTTTGTACACTGTGCCTAGTAAAATTTTCAAGTAATTATAGCAGCACTGTTTAGTTTTATCCGCTACTTCTCAAATCTGTATTTTTAGAGTGTTTTGTTATCATCAAGTTTCTCTTAATTTATGGCTACAATTCTAGTAGACATAAATTGGGGGAGATTGTTGGGAATATGTTGTGAACTTGATAATTTCGTTAACAAAACACCTTAGTAGATTCAACTTAGTGAAATATGCAGCACTCGACGGATAAGGAATATAGTCCCGACAGATGACTCAATATAGTCCCGACGGATGATGATTCAATATCCATCGAGTGAGTAGCTTATGTAACAATAAGTCATGTAGCACATTTTTGCAAACACCTTTGTATAGATTCTATAGTAGCGTATGAATCATGTAGACTGCTAGTAGATATGCAGAATAGGTTGATTAAATGTAAATAGATGATGTCTTGTAATTCTGCACAAACGAAATAAAGCCAAGTGCCAAATAGCTACCCGACGGATGATCAACAAGGTAACCCGACAGATGATCAACAAGGCAACCCGACGGATGATCATGTACCCGACGGATGTTCCATTCAAACATCTGTTGATAGTGACAACATAGTCACATGCGTCGAGTGTTTGCAAAAGGAATGTGGCAGCCTATTCAACTGGTTTTTTGAGAACAAAAAAGTATTACCATTTCCATGCTATTTTGAAAGATATTCAAGGATGCTGGAATAGAGTAGTGAAGCAGCATAATATTAGACTTGATAAGTTTTGTTTAATTATCTTGTCTTATTACTGTGTAATCTTGGTGATATATAAACCAAGAGTAGCAAGTAGAACAACAATAAGACTAAGCAAGTATTTTTTCAGAGAAATAATTGTAAGCTGAATCCTTTAGCATTTCTCTGTAAGTTTAGTTGTTCTTATTTGTAAGCAGTTATGAGCTATTCAAGCTTCACAGGGTTCTCTTGATATATATATATATATATATCTCTGGTGGATACATTCAAATCCACCAGAAAGTTTTAAAGACTTGTATTTTTATTACTTTGTGTTTTGATTCATATTTAACTTGTCATTCCGCACTTTGTAAATCAAAACACTGGCATATATATTTTAAGTTAGAACATTTTATAGTTGAGAAAAAGTTTCAAGAATTTCATTCAACCCCCCTTCTGTAATTCTTGTTGCATTGCTAGGGACTAACAAAATTGTCAAAGCCCTTCCTTCAGCCTCAAACTTAGCTGAGATCCAATCTTCAGAACTTTGCTTGGATCTTCCTTGTCGATTCGAATTTCAATCATATCCTCAGCAGACCCCATTTTCTCGGTGGGCATTGGTATTCGTGGAACCAAATCGAGCAGACTATAATCCTTGTCAATTTGTTTAAAAGGCGCATCCTCTATAGGAGGGGCATCAAATTCATTTTTGAATGAAGGAGCGCCCTGAGTAACAGGGGCATGAACTTCTTCTGAATTATGATTATGAGAAGGCGCGCCTTGAGACACAGGGGCATCAACTTCTCCTGAGATTTTTGGTGATAAGGGCGCGCCCTTAGGAAGAGGGGTATCTACCTTACACACAGTTTGTCCGAGGCTTTAAAAAACATCACTTCTTCCCTCAAGTCATTCCCCATTGAAGTTTCCTTGGACTATACCACCCAGGGAGTCTTCTTCTTCTTCCAACATCTCGACCCTAAGAGTGTCTTCTAAGAACAATGTTGTAGAAGGAAACTTGGCAGAGTATTCATCTTCCTATTCAACATAGTAATGGACATAGATCTCTTCGATTGGATGCTCGATACATCCTTTTAGATCATCGTATGAGGCATCTCCGACTTGGACATCCCTTCTCCTAAAACCCCTCATTACATATCGGTAACATTCTCGGGCGACATATTGAGAGCCTTTTATGCTACCTACCCCATTTGGGGTTGGAAATTTAATTGTAAGATGGTAGATTGAAGTGTTGACCCCTCATCTCCCTTGAGAAAAGGTCGTCCCAGCAGCACATTGTGGGACGACTCTTGATTCAGGACCTTAAACTCGAGCATCTTTGTTACAGACAGCGGACTTTCTCCTAGGGTGCATGGTAGTCGAATTGATCCCTTGACTCTAACTCCTTCACCAGAAAAACCATAGACCCAAGAATCCTCTCCTTATATATCTCGGTCAGGCAAACCCATCTTCTTTAAAGTACTGTAGTAAAGGATGTTTGTCGAGTTTCCATTATCCATGAAGGCTCTGTAGACGTTTTTTGTCCCGATTTGGAGAGAAATGACTAGAGCGTCATTATGGGGGTGATGTACCTGAAAGGAATATGTCCTAAGTCCAATCATGTATTAGGATTTAGGAATAACTTTTTATATAATCTGTTTTGATTTCATTGATTTTAACAAAAGACTTGTCTTGTTTTTATTACGGGCTCTATCTATTTAAGTGTTTAAATAAGATATACCATAATTTAGAGTAAAGCTTTTTATGGATTATGATGAGATCATAATAGTGAGACCTAAAAAGATGATAACTCTAAACTTAAATAGTTCCTGGTCATAGGATTACTAACTGGTAATTAATAATCCGCAAAGATCGGTACATACTATGTTTGCTTCATTATGAAGGATGTCTGTTCTCATAGACATTTGTGTGGTGACACTATAGCTAGTATGTAGGTGCTTATTAGAGAATAAGTTCACTGAACATGACTTGCACAGCTGAACAGCTGATGGAGTTCACTCACGTGTCAGCAGTTGTTCACATAGTGATAGTTGTACAAGTATCCTTAGACTTGAGGTCATCATAGTCATCTTGTGTACACTGAACTATGCTTTGGTTTAGTTCTTAGTCTACAGGGACAATTATTAGGGCTCTTCTGGGTATAGGAATTTGTACACGAAGATAGTGTATGATCAATAAAGGATCTACCCCTTCCAGTGAAGGAAGCGAATGTTCAAGGCTGATCCACTTATGCTAGTTCAGGAATCTCTGGCCAGAGTGTATGAAATTAGAAAGGAGTTTCTAATTTGCATAGAACTACGCATAGTAAATGGTAAGCAAATGATTGAATTAGATAGGCTTGACACGAGATCCATGCCTTGTATTTAATCGGGACATTGTAGGGTAGAACGAGTTTATTGTACGGTAACTATTCACTGAATAGGTTCTTCGTATTCTAAGCAGTGAATTCATATTATCCGGATAGTCGCGATATGCTGAGAAGTATCCCTCACGATGTAGAATAAATGTGATTAATTAATTAATCATATTTAATAAATTAGAGAATTTATATAAAAAATGATAAAATAGTTTTATTATTATTTATTTCTACTACCGGCTTAATATTGAACCTACAGGGTCACACCATAAAAAGAGAATGATTTAATGGTGGAGGAATTAATTAATAATGGCTAATAATTATTTATTTGTGAAATAAATAATTAATTGGAAAATTTAATAATTGATTAAATGAGATTTAATTGATTATAAATTAATTAAGAAAAGTTCTTAATATTATTAATTAAGGATTTAATTTTTGGAAATTAAATCAAGAGAGAGAATTATTTCTAAAGTGTTTAGAAAAAGGATTAATAAGTAAAAGGTGTTTTAATTATTAATGAGAATAATAAATGGGATAATAATAATATTATTTATGGGAAAATTTCAGCTGAAAATTTTGCCTATAAATACATTATTATAGACCCTATTTTATTCTAACCCACATCGAACCCGAAAACCCAAAACGTTTGGAAAACCCAATTCTCTCCACCTCCTTCCTCCTCCTTAACATCGTTTTCTTGGTGGATACCGGTGGAGTGCTTCACACCTGAGGAGCAACTGCTAAGGATCTCTGATCGTTGTCTCCGAATTATTTTTAAAGGTTAGATTCGATCCCTCGAATTTTTATTCACGATTTATATGATTTTATTTGGATTTTATATGTGTAAAAGTGTTTTGCCATGCCCCCGCTGCGTTAAAAATCCAACAATGGTATCAGAGCATAGGTTGTATGCATATAGATCTGTGGTAAAAATTTCAGAATTTTATGTGCTTGTATTAATTAATTATGATTTTTACAAGTTATATCATGGATTAATTTTGTCTGATGAGAAATCATTTCTCAGAATAATTTTGAATGTTGATCTGGGTTTTACAAGTGTTGTAGATCGTCTGGGTATTTTTTTCATAATTTTAGGATGTATAGATTTTTTATTATGAATTTTTGAAGTTGTTGCAATTAAAATTCGTAATTAAATAAATCTTATATATATATATATATATATGAATTATAAGTATGTATCTGCACTGCTGTGGTTTGCTGTGTTGTCTATTGATGCTGTTGGCACGGAGAAAGAAGACAAGGTACAGGGTACAGTCTGACACGCACGGATTCCGAGAAAAGGCGGCGGCGGCTGCTGAAAAACAAAAAAAAAACGTAGGGGTGTAACGCATTCCGGGAATGCGTTACACACCTGTGGTGCATTCAAGGAATGCGTTACACCCTTTAATGGCTTAAAAGGGGTGTAACGCATCACCGGAATGCGTTACAGGGTTGTAACGCGTTCCTGTAATGCGTTACAGCCCGTCTGTTGATTTTAAAATTGATTTTCTGGGAGTTTCGTAACTCCGTTTTGGGCGTGCAATATACCGTTGGATTCGTTTTTCCGAGACGGATCTAATGGATTGATCAATTTTAGTTTATATAAAAGTTTTGAACTGTTTATATTCCATGAAGTGTTTTAAAGCTGTTTTTGATCGTTTGAATTGATTTTAATTGCTTCTTGTGATACATAGAGATGTATATTGCTTGTTCTAATGTGCTAGATGATGTAACATGCCTACCTTGATGTTTATTAATGTTGATATATGTGATATATGCTTAGTTTATCATGCGATGATAGATTTAGGTGAACTTAAATAAACATAAGGCGTTTGTTAGACAACCTAGTATAGTGAAATTGTTTCATAACCTTAATAATAATATTATGAATACAATCATGAGATTCTTGTGTTTATGAAACACGTAATTGAATATGAATTTTCGATATGAGAGAAAGGATGATTCTGTCAACAACAGATTTCTATCTGTAAGAAAGGGTTATTAAGTGACGCCTCTTGACAATGCTCCACCCGATCTGGGAATCATCTGATTATTGATTATTGATTTGAAATATTTAATTTAAAAGGAAGAATCTCTTTATAATATGATTATGATTGTAACGTAATATAATGCCTCTAAAATTAAATAATATCAAGTAGTAATTGGCCAATGACACAACGGGCTTGTGTCGGTCATAGCCTTCCAACATGGTAGAAAATAGTTCTTATTTTTGAATCATTGTCGTTTCGTGCCACAGCCGAGGGCTTTGATTTCAAAATAAGAAATACTTGTCTATTACATAGAGATGTGTACATTGAATAAGAATCTAAAGGTCGTTACGTGCACAGCCGTGGGCCTTTGGGGACTGATTCAATTGTACGGAATGTTGGGTTATACTTGACTTAGAATATTGAGTTTGTCGTGCCACAGCCGTGACTCAATTATTCAAGAGGCTAAAGTTTGATTAGGGAATAACATTAGATGTAATTGACAAGAGTTGTCTGCCTATTGAACATTACATGGCGTTTCGTGCCACAGCCGGGGTTGTGTAATGAAATGTAGGATCCCTATTCCCACTAGCATTATGAATGCTTAATTTTTCATGTAGGGGGTTGAATAAATTAGGAAAACTAGTGGGAGCCACTTATGAATAAAGACCTGATTCATATAGTGTTTTGAAATGAAATCGAATATTTGCTAAGTGTTGTTATGTGTTTATCATTTACAGATTTACTTTGTACGTTATGTCTTCTGCACTATCACTCAGGAGCATACTAGATGCTCACAAATTGACTGGTCCTAATTATGCTGACTGGCTTCGAAACTTGAGAATTGTTCTCAGGATTGAGAAGCTGGAATACGTGATTGACTCACCTAAGCCTACTGAACCTGCTAGTGATGCACATAATGATGAACATGTTGTGTATCGTAAGTGGATAGATGATGCAAATGTTGCTCAATGCATCATGCTAGCTTTCATGAACATTGAGCTATAGAAGTAACATGAGCATATGGATGCTCACACTATCCTCATGCATCTACAAGAGTTGTATGATGTGGTGGGGAGGACAGCTCGATATGAGATATCGAAGGAGCTGTTCGGTTGTAGGATGTCTGAGGGATCATCTGTGAATGACCATGTACTTAAGATGATCAATTTGATTGAACGTCTTGGACAACTTGGTTTTGTCATGGATGGGGAGCTGAGCCAAGACTTGGTCTTGCAATCGCTTCCGAGTTCGTTCTCGCAGTTTGTTGTGAACTTTCACATGAATAAGTTGGATGTTAGCCTGCCTGAACTCCACAACATGTTGAAGACTGCGGAATCGAATTTTCCCCCTAAGAAGAGTTCTGTTCTTCTAATTGGTGAAGGTTCCAATCCTAAGAAAAGGAAGAGGAACTTTTCCAAGAAGAAGAAAGTAGGTGAGAAAACGCCGGTTCCACCAAAAGCTGAAGACCCCAAGAGCAAAGTTGTTTGCTTTCACTGTAACAAGGCGGGGCACTGGAAGAGGAACTGCAAGGTTTACCTTGCGAAATTGAAGAAGAAGGGTAGTGAGACTACCGCTTCTGATTCAGGTATGTTCATGATAGAAGTGAATATGTCATTTCTACTTGGGTATTCGATACCGCCTGTGGTTCTCATATCTGCAATTTGTTGCAGGGACCAAGGAGAAGTAGGACTCTTGAGGAAGAGGAGGTGATTCTACTGATGGAAATGGAGCAAGAGTTGCTGCTGAAGATGTAGAATCATTTCATTTACATAGGCCTACGGGCAAGACTATTGTTTGAAATAATTATTATTTTGTTCCCTCGATTGTGAGGAATATTATTCCTATGTTAGACTTGGCTGGATTTTCATTTATTATTGAGAATAATGAATGTTCTATTCTTAGAGATAATATTCTTTATGGACGTGGTGCTTTAAATAATGGTCTGTATGTATGTGACATAATTTATTTCAGATTGAACAAACTAATAAAAGAAAAGGGATGATGAAAATCTCACTTTATAGTGGCATTGCAGTCTCCATTTAGTGGACATGGAGAGAGGACTGTAAATTTGCTAGGAATGGTACACACAGATGTATGTGGACCAATGTCTACGCAAGCCATGGGTGGATTTTCATACTTCATTACTTTCATAGATGATAGATCTAGATTCGGATATGTGTTTGATGAAACACAAGTCTGAAGCCTTTGAAAAGTTCAAAGAGTATAAGTATGAAGTGGAGAAACAACCAAACATAGTATTATAATTCTTCGATTAGATCGAGATGGTGAATACTTGAATGGAGAGTTTCTGGATTATCTCAAAGTAAATGGTATAGTCTCCCAGTGGACTCCTCCAGATTGGTATCTGAAAGGAGAAATCGAACTTTGTTAGACATAGTTCGGTCTATGATGAGCTATGCAAATCTTCCATTATTCCTATGGGGTTATGCATTGGAAACCTCATCATATTAACTGAATAAGGTGCTTTCCAAAATCTGTTCCTCAAACTTCGTATGAGATATGGAAAGAAAGGAAACCGAGTCTTAAACACGTTAAAATTTGGGGATGTCCAGCTTATGTCAAGTAAGTTGACCCAGATAAGCTGGAATATCGATCCGTAAAATATAGTTTTGTGGGATATCCTAAAGAGACTTTAGGGTATTACTTTTACACCGATCATCGGGTGTTTGTCTCCAGACACGCTACCTTCTTGGAAAAGGAGTTTATCCCTGAAGGAAACAGTGAGAGCAAAATTGAACTTGATGAAGTTCAAGAAGCACAAACTACTACGGATCAAGTGGAAACACCTGTTCTAACTGAACAACCTTTTGTGGAACAGCCCATTCATAGATCAGGGAGAGTGTCTCGCCAACCTGAGAGGTAATATGGCCTGGTCATTGAGAATGACAATGAGTTGTCGATTATTGATGATGACGACCCTGTGACCTATAATGAGGCTATGAGTAGTGTTGACTCAGAGAAATGGCATAGTGCCATGAAATCCAGAATGGATTCTATGTATACGGTATACAAAAGATAGATTATAGCAGATGTCCAGGTGGAGACCTATAAGGCCATGCTTGTGGCAAAAGGATTCAAACAAAGGCAATGGATTGACTTTGATGAAACCTTTTACCTGTAGCCCTGTTATAATCAGTTCAAATTTTGCTTGCGATTGCTGCTTACTACGACTATGAGATCTGACAAATAGCCAGATGGTTTTCTTTCCAAGAGAAATGAAAACCTAGTGTGTAAGCTGCTGTGAACCATATGTGGTTTAAAGCAAGCTTCTCGTAGATGGAACATCCAAAGAGTTTGGTTTTATCAAAGACGTAGATGGACCATGTGTCTACAAAAGGTTAGTGGGAGCGCGGTAACATTTCTTGTATTGTATTGAAATAGAGTTGACACACATAACAACATAGCAGACCCACTGGCAAAGCTACTTTCTGAAAGTCACTTTGATCGTCATAAAGACAAGATGGGTATTAGATACCAGAGTGATTGGCTTTAGTACAAGTGGGAGATTGAAAGGAATATGTCCTAAGTCCAATCATGTATTAGGATTTAGGAATAACTTTTTATATAATCTGTTTTGATTTCATTGATTTTAACAAAAGACTTGTCTTGTTTTTATTACGGGCTCTATCTATTTAAGTGTTTAAATAAGATATACCATAATTTAGAGTAAAGCTTTTTATGGATTATGATGAGATCATAATAGTGAGACCTAAAAAGATGATAACTCTAAACTTAAATAGTTCCTGGTCATAGGATTACTAACTGGTAATTAATAATCCGCAAAGATCGGTACATACTATGCTTGCTTCATTATGAAGGATGTCTGTTCTCATAGACATTTGTGTGGTGACACTATAGCTAGTATGTAGGTGCTTATTATAGAATAAGTTCACTGAACATAACTCGCACAGCTGAACAGCTGATGGAGTTCACTCACGTGTCAGCAGTTGTTCACATAGTGATAGTTGTACAAGTATCCTTAGATTTGAGGTCATCATAGTCATCTTGTGTACACTGAACTATGCTTTGATTTAGTTCTTAGTCTCTAGGGACAATTATTAGGGCTCTTCTGGGTATAGGAATTTGTACACGAAGATAGTGTATGATCAATAAAGGATCTACCCCTTCCAGTGAAGGAAGCGAATGTTCAAGGCATGATCCACTTATGCTAGTTCAGGAATCTCTGGCCAGAGTGTATGAAATTAGAAAAGAGTTTCTAATTTGCATAGAACTACGCATAGTAAATGGTAAGCAAATGATTGAATTAGATAGGCTTGACACGAGATCCATGCCTTGTATTTAATCGGGACATTGTAGGGTAGAAGAAGTTTATTGTACGGTAACTATTCACTGAATAGGTTCTTGGTATTTTAAGCAGTGAATTCATATTATCCGGATAGTCGCGATATGCTGAGAAGTATCCCTCACGATGTAGAATAAATGTGATTAATTAATTAATCATATTTAATAAATTAGAGAATTTATATAAATAATGATAAAATAGTTTTATTATTATTTATTTCTACTACCGGCTTAATATTGAACCTACAGGGTCACACCATAAAAAGAGAATGATTTAATGGTGGAGGAATTAATTAATAATGGCTAATAATTATTTATTTGTGAAATAAATAATTAATTGGAAAATTTAATAATTGATTAAATGAGATTTAATTGATTATAAATTAATTAAGAAAAGTTCTTAATATTATTAAGTAAGGATTTAATTTTTGGAAATTAAATCAAGAGAGAGAATTATTTCTAAAGTGTTTAGAAAAAGGATTAATAATTAAAAGGTGTTTTAATTATTAATGAGAATAATAAATGGGATAATAATAATATTATTTATGGGAAAATTTCAGCTGAAAATTTTGCCTATAAATACACTTTAGACCCTATTTTATTCTAACCCACATCGAACCCGAAAACCCAAAAGGTTTGGAAAACCCAATTCTCTCAACCTCCTTCCTCCTCCTTAACATCGTTTTCTTGGTGGATACCGGTGGAGTGCTTCACACTTGAGGAGCACCTGCTAAGGATCTCTGATCGTTGTCTTCGAATTATTTTTAAAGGTTAGATTCGATCCCTCAAATTTTTATTCACGATTTATATGATTTTATTTGGATTTTATATGTGTAAAAGTGTTTTTCCATGCCCCCGCTGCGTTAAAAATCCAACAGTTTCCACATGGAATCCGCTTCCCTGAAGGTGATATCCATAGATTCTCCCTTGAATATTTTAGGTGGCCGAATCTCCATCCCGTGGACGTCAGTCAATGGTCTAAACCGGGATTCCCTTGCATATCTTTCCAAGGCTCTGTTACTACATTCCATCCCGGGATCTTCTCTGTGTATTGCTCGGATGCTGCCATCCCTGACAAACTTGTTTTCTTCCAGGGTTTCGTTTTTAGATCCCCGAGGGGTACGACCTCCTTCCTCATTTGCTTTGTCAGCACCATTTTTATACCTTATTACTTCTTTCACCACCCATTCACCAAGATATTCTTCCTTTATTAGAGTCTCGATTTCATCTTTTAGCTGCTAACACTCATGGGTGTTGTGTCCGGATGATTCATGGAATTCACAGTACTTCTTCTTATCTTTACTTTTCCAAGATGACAGAGCTCCTTGCTTTCTAAAAAATCCTTTGTTCGTGTTAACTCAAAGATGTGCTCAATCGATGCAGCCAAAGGGGTGTACCCGCTAGTTCTGTTGTCATAGCTTGAGGGAGGGCTTCATTCCCTCCTTACAGTTGCAATATTTACCCGATTCGGGCTTTGATTACTTCTTCGATATCTTAAGATCGGAGATACATCCCTCTTCCTTCCTCTGCCTCTATGGCTTGTTTACAAATCCAGTTGAACCTCTACCAAAGATTGTTCCGTGGCCTTGAATAATTGTGCCAAAGCAAAGACATCTGCCAGAGTAGTCGGATCTTTTTCCTGTAAATATTTCTAGAAATCTAAGACAGCTGCTTGGAACTTGGTTAATAACAAGGTTTTCATTTGGTCCCAGTAAGTGATTACCCCTGGTCCAAGCTTCTGAAACTATTGCTAAACGCTTTCCCTGAAAGTTACCGCAAAGAGTCGGCATCGGGTCAAGTCTGGAACTTGATACACGTCCATCTCTATATTGAATCGACCCAAGAACTCAACAGGATCTGAACTTCCATGGAACCGGAGATCGCTAGTTGTGTTACGATATACGACCTATAACTGAGCCTCTCTTACAGTCGCAGAGAATGGAGAAGGAATTTCGGCCGTTGCCGTTACTCTTCCTTCCAAGTGATTGAGCAGCCTCTTCAGATCATCCACATTAAAAGTTCCCACACCGGGGATAGTCAGCATGTGAAGTTGTGGATCTTGGGGCCGAGGTGGAGGTAACACTACCTAATTTCCACATGGAGGAGCTTGTTGTTAATTAGTGTTCCGGGCATCAGTGTGTCCTCCTCCAGGTATCACTACTACCTCTTGGTTTCACCCATGATCTCCTTCCGAATTTTCTCCTTGACCTCGACCGCGGCCTTGAGGCATCTTGTGATCATAATCCTGGATATCCCTACGACCGTTATCCCCCGCATAATTATCTCTTTCAGCTCGGTCATACGTGCGAGTATCCATATAGCCACGATAGTTATCGCGTCGATATCCATCCAAGTATCTACTTCGGCCTCCGCCTCTTCCCCTCCATTGGGGTTTTCTCTAATGGTCACTTCCATATCCTCGGCCATACCGGTCCATCGATCCAAGAGGAGGAGCTCTCTCATGGTCACGGTGCTGCTCCTGATTCTCAAGGGGATTCAGGGGCACATGTGTTGAACTACGGGGCATCACATCTCCGCGACCGGCTTCTTTCTGCCATTCCAGAAGTAACATCCTTATATCATCATCTCCTAAAGGGATCCCCAAGAGATCCTTCAAAACAACGAAACCTCGTTGCTCATTCGCTGACATAGATTCCGCTTGTCGGCGTTCCTCCGGAGTTCGCCCGGATCGGTGCGGGTGAGTGATTACCCGATTATCTGCCCGCGACACCTCTCGTCCATCTGTATCTTCATCAACGAGTTCAGCGATTGGGGTTGCATCATTGAAGTAAATCAGACGTCACGGCATTATTGCCACGCGCTCGCCTCTGGATTGGCCACGGCCGATCGGAGCATCAGTCATGGGAGCTTTCCCAGATGCATGAGCAAAGTGGTTATGGCGAAGGCCTCTTTTTGTCTTACGTCGCTCCACCGTGCTCAACCTCAAGTCGAAGTTGTTTAAGGCATCGCCCATGCGATAGAGTTGCTCCAACAAATCCGCGTTGCTAATCAGGACTGGCGGTTGGCCACCGACATTCGGGGTGGGATGATTCACCGGAGTAGGAACATAAGGTTCATCATAGCCCTGCTTAGGGCCTCCTTCGGAGCTTTCTCCATCATAAGAACTTCCATCATGATATTGAGACATCTTTCCTCCCAGATCCAGATCTTGATTAGTCTCTCCTTCTAGCACCAATTCGTTGACGGAGGAATTTAGTAGCAACAAAGTTTGGAGTTCGTAGCCGGAAACAAGATCTGTGATGGTGGTTCTTTGTCGGAAAACGTGAACAGTAATTGCCGGATTCTATGAACAGTGTTTGGTATTTGTGATTATTAGTGGCTGAGATTACTTAGGGTTAATAGTGGCTCCTTTGCGCTCTCGCTTCCGACCCCTTGCAATTTTTTTATGTATCCCTATTTATAAGGAATCAAGCCAACGTAGTTCTCGGGGAACAAGAAACCTAATGGGCTTAGATCTCTTGTCCCGAGGCCTAGTAGGAAACCTACTGGAAACCGTCTTCTACTAGCTTTAGGAACGTCCGCCGATGAGGCCCAACCACAAAGGCCCAAGGCTCGTCCATGGCTTCGAGACTTCACGGATAAGGCATCTCCCAGCCAAGGATAACCCTCCGCTACCAGTTGTTTCTATGATCCATAGACGTAGCTATTGTCGTGGTTCACCCCAAATGTTGGACACATTCTTGTCCCCGGGATAAAGAGCCCCTACCAGATTACATGACAAGTGATCCCAAGCTTTTAGGTGCAACGTGCAGGATACTCCGAAGTCTCCCAACGAGGACACCCGTTGACTACAGAGACAGAGCTCCCAAAGTACACACCAGAGTTCACCCCATATCCCCAATAAGGACACTCATTGACTACAGGAAGGGGCCTTCCGTCCAGGCATACCCTTGGAGGTCTCTGACCACATACACCGCCTTCCTGTGGTTGCATTATAGGAAGGAGTTCTTCAATAAAGTACCTTCAACAAATACGTTAGTAATAATAATCTCATTCTTCCTTGAATCATCCAAAGAATCCGTCCAAGTAACCGTGTTGAAGCCTCACCCAAGTCATTCTTCTTCCTAGGGCGCGCCCTAATATCATCCACATGTGAGGGACAAGCTGAGTGAATCTACTCAAATCCTTCTACTCAACAAAGGACGCGCCTCCCTCATCTTGCGAGGGCGCACCTCTAAAACCTATAGGGATTTATCCAACAATTCTTTATAAACTCAAGACGCACCCTCCTTTATTCACATAGCGTGCCTATTCATTTAGATGAAAGGATACTTACCTTATCTTCTCCTTAATTTTAGATACATATATGTCTCAACTTTGACCTGAATAATGTTTATGCCAAATTTCAGGCATAACAATAAGTTTTACGTAACATAAGTTACGAGAAATTAAAAAAGTCAAAAACCTAGAAATAAAAAGTTTGGGTCATGAAAGGCCAAAGATTTTGTGTAATAAATATAAAAAAAATCACATAATTTATTTACTTATATAACATTCTCTAATTTTGCATTTTGCGATATATAGAAAGAAGGAATTCAAATAAAATTCCAGCAGCTCCGGGCTACGTGTATTGCTACAAACCTGTGGCCAAGAAGTATTCCAGCACCACAATATTTCTACAAAATTACCCGGAAAGATAAATCCCAACAAATTGTGTGAACGATACAGAATTACAGATTCGTCTATATTACGAGGGGGTGAGCATTTTTTAGCTGGAGAGTCCAAAACTCAGATAACAAGAAAGAAAGAAGATGGGTGTTTTTAGTTTGTTCAAGTTATCAGTACTGGTGAACCTACTCTCCGGGTCGGAGTTGGGGTTGTTTCCGGCGAGTGAACATGTGGGTTTGGTGGTTCCACCTTCATGTGGACGAATAGAGTGCCCCATTTACGATGTGATACATGTGGGTGATGAGTTTGAAATAAGACGATACAATTCAAGCATGTGGTCTTCTACTTCTCCTATTGAGGATATTTCACTTGTTGAAGCTACCAGAACTGGTTTCTTGCAGTAAGTCTCTCTCTCTCTCTCTCTCTCTCTCCGCCTCTCCCTCTCCCTCTCCCTCTCCCTCTCCCTCTCCCTCTCCCTCTCTCCCTCTCTCTCCCTCTCCCTCTCTCTCCCTCTCCGTCTCTCCCTCTCTCCGTCTCTCTCTCTCTCCGTCTCTCTCCCTCCCTCTCCCTCTCTCTCTCTGTTTTGCTGATTTTTCATATCCTTAGGGTATTATAATCTTAAATTTGTTAGTAATAATCTCTATTTATCAATAGCTGGTTGGTTTTTAGTGTTAAAAACTTGTGTAGTGACTTGTGTTTAACGGAACAATGTCAAAGACTAAAAATTGAGCTTGTCTAGCTAGAGCTGGTAATTTACAAGTAAGTTGAATATTATAGGATTTTTGGCCAGGAGATTTTGCCTTGCAAGCTCCATTACAATTTACAGCAATGAAACATGCGAATGTTGATCCCCGTAATTTAACTGAAACAATAGTGAAGTATGCTAATCCTTTGAGGTTGTTTAGACGCATTACAATGATTAGTTGGATTGTTCATGGGAATGAGAATATGGGGAGATGGGAGTGCGAATAATCAAGAATTGATCTTTAGGGATAAGTGCGGAATGATTACCCAGTTAATTTGAATGAGCTCTTCCCTACAAACCAATTAATCCCTCTCAAGTGCACACTAACAAATGGGAATTACATTCCGACCTAAATTCTACACAAGTAGCCCACTTTCTTCCAATATTTATCGTGTCAATATGATCTTCTAATATTGAGTACAACTTACTTATGGTAGTACTAAACATGTATTTCTTCAGTCGTAAATCTCTGTATTTAAAATTCATTTTTTTCCCAATTACCCCTTGCAGGTTTATAATTATCTAGCTCTATTATACACAATTTCTTCATTTGAATTTACTTTTTAACTTTTTATGATCATATCAATCTCGTATTGCTCCGTTTATTCCACAAAAGATTAATGTCACTAGTAAATTAGTACTTGTTACACAAAATAGTATAGCTACTTTATTGATGGTATGATATACACAACGTCCTCTGGTTTGAGATCATGTTTTCACTGGGTGATTGTTATGCTATCAGTTGCTACCACAACCTCTCTTCTTTTTCGGGGAAAATTTAAAAAAATAATCTTTTATAACAAATGACTTTCGGTGAAATAGATACAGTACTGTCATCCAGTTGTCTGCTGAAACAAATTGTCATTTCTGTATTGTGAATCATTGTAGATTAATAACTCTCTTTCTTTACAGGCTATTCAGTTACATCCTAGGGAAAAACAACTATCAAGAGAAAATAGAGATGACAGCTCCGGTGCTTACTGAAGTATCACCAAGTGATGGACCCTTCTGTGCTTCCTCATTTATCGTGAGCTTTTATCTCCCAAAGAAGAACCAAGCCAATCCACCTCCAGCAAAGGGCCTGCATACCCAAAAATGGGGAACAACGTATGTAGCTGTAAGGCAATTTGGAGGATTTGTAGTAGATTCAAGTGTTGGAGAGGAAGCTGCTGCCTTATACAGCAGTATTTCCGGCACTACCTGGGCAGCTGCTATTGAGAAAAGTCATGCAGGGGAGACCACTACGACTTATACAGTTGCACAGTACAATTCCCCATTTGAATTCTCTGGCAGAGTGAATGAAATATGGTTGTCATTCAATCTGTAAGATCGAGTTGCAATATAAGAATAAAAATGCTGAGAGAATTGATGGTGATGAGCACTGCTAGATGAATTTTGCAGAGATGTCAAGCTGAAGTCGAAGTCAAGCAGCACTCGAGCTAACATTGTACTGTTTGATTGTGAATTTTCCTTCATTGTACTGTTTACTATTAGCGAACTCCTCATTTACGTGAATATATAATGAGACGTTGAGATGAGCCTCTTTTACGAGGCTCTTAATAGTAATTGACTTTTCATGGTACTCTTGCCAAATACGAATGCAAGTGTTAGAGCATGTTCCGTAATGCTGAACCTACATACAGCTCCTTCAACTTTTTTACTGAAAAAATTAAATATAATTGTGTATTATGTTCAATAGTATACTTGTTCATTTTTGAGGCTACGTTCTAATTGCATATTAATGAAAATATAATAGAGCTGGTTTGAAAGCGGAAACAACTTTTGGAGATTGGCCAATTGATTTCATTCTCATTTGGAAATTTCATCAAGTTCATTGAATGTTTGTTATACTGAGATATAAACGTCAAACCCCGTGACTACTTGAGATATACTTGATATTATAGATTGATTGACAAAAGATAGAGTTAACTAGTTACGGATATCAACTTCTTGACTTCAGAGACGAAATTAAATCATAAACTGACAAAATTTGTGCCAATAAAAGTAGGCATGGCTTGCAGCTTCATTGTGCTACTAAGTTCTTCTACAATCACTTTCAAGAAGACAATCAAAATTCTGTCGTCCCCTTCCAAAGATGAATGCTTGCAAGTTGATGTGCGCGTCACTTCTCCTGAGCATTATAGTTTTAGACAGAGTTGTAGCGAGTCCACCACCACCTTGTAACCGTCTAGAGTGTCCGACTTACAGTCTAATTGACTCCGGACCAGAAGGCGCTTACGAAATCCGGAAATACACTGACATTGTGCTCATTACAACTTCTCCAATCCAAGGTGAAGGATTTCTTCAAGCTACACATTCCGGTTTCAGCAAGTAAGAACTGTGTCCCTCTTATCTCGTAAGTTACATTTACTCTAACCTTAATTTGTTCAACTACAAATTAACTTATCCATGCTCTGTTTTGTAGGCTACTTGTATACATTCTAGGTAAAAATGACCAGGGGCAAAGAATAGAGATGGCAGCTCCAGTAGTTACCCAAGTCTCATTATCAGGATCAGAAGCAGTGTATGCTGTGAGCTTTTACATTCCCAAGAAATTTCACGCTAATCCGCCATTACCAACAGATGAAAGCCTCAAAATCCAAAGAATCCCAACAACTTATGCAGCTGTTAAGCAATTTAAAGGATTTGTATCAGACACTAATGTCGTAGATGAAACTAATGCTTTGATCAAAAGTCTTACCGGGACCAAATACATGGCAGCCATCAACAAATCTTGCGGTGGTGATCCAGCACATAATTACTTTGTTGGGCAGTATAACGCTCCGTTCGAGCTTTTTGACCGAACCAATGAAATCTGGTTGGTTTTCCAAATGTAAACACATAACTGTAGTGTAAAATCACAAAAAAATGATATGAAAAATAATTATATGATTTATGGTTTTGTTGTTTGTCATATTCATAAAAACCTGCCTTTTGGATATGACAGTGTGCCTCAGTAGCACCTACTGTTTAACAGAAACCAAAATTCCAAACGAAGTATAAACTACTAAAGCTAAAAACAGGGCTTGAACACTAATCGTAGACATGATCTACAAAATACAAGAAAATTTGTCACTGCAAGATATGTATTATGTGCCTCCTTTTCAACAAAATGTTGAAAATGTTATGAAGACCCGGTTTCAACTACCTAATTACTCATCTAATCACTTGTAATACACATCAAAATTTACAATGATTAGAAGTTTGAGAAGGAGCATCTTCGCAGTTGTCCTCATCTCCTACATAAACATAAGGGAGATCTTACTGAAGGTGCATTATAATGCTTCCTGTCTTCTCCAATATGCAATCTTCATTCAGGAGATTGAGTTGAGAGTAGGGAATCGAAAATAAACCCATTATGCACTGAAGCATATCTTTTGTGAGATTTACTGCTGTCATAACTGCAACATGATACAGTTCTATGGGAGGAATACTCCGGCACATATACTGTGTTAAATATCGAGGACAGAGGATCCATATTGCTTCCATCAGCACAATCCACCGTGCTGAAGGAGTCACGAGTACTCTCAGTGGTGAAGGATGCGTCATCTGAGCTGGTAAAAATGGACCAGTCACTTGAGTTGGCATCTAAGAACTCCAGTCATTTGCCTCCTTCAGTTCATGCTTCAGTATCTCAACATGAGCTTCTAGTAGAACCCAATACTTATGCTGAAGCAAGTTTAGATCCCAGATGGCAAGATGCTATGAATAAAGAGCTGTTAGCACTTCATCAGAATAAGACATGGGAGTTAGTTTCCTTGCCCACAGGAAAGAAACCAATTGGTTGTAAGTGGGTATACAAAATCAAATGCAAGGCAGATGGAAGTATAGAAAGATTCAAAGCACGTTTAGTGGCAAAGGGTTATAATCAGAAATGGGGAATTGATTTTGTGTAAACATTTTCACCTGTGGTCAAAATGACAACTGTTAGATGCCTTCTTGCTATAGCTGCTCATAAAGGTTGGAAATTGTTTCAACTAGATGTCAATAACGCTTTCCTCCATGGTGATCTGCAAGAGGAAGTGTATATGCTGGTGCCTCCTAGAATGCCAAATCCTCATCAAAAGGTCTGCAGATTAATTAAATCTCTCTATGGTTTAAGACAAGCATCCAGACAATGGTTTTCTAAGCTGGTTAGTGAATTGCTGTATATAGGTTATACTCAATCCAAAAATGATTACTCTTTGTTCATCAAGAAACAAGCTGACCTGATCACTATAGTTGCCGTTTATGTTGATGATATCATCCTTACTGGGAATGATAATCACAACATTAACAATTTAAAGGTTCATCTTGATAAGGTGTTTAACATCAAGGATTTGGGCTTTCTGAGTTATTTTCTGGGGTTAGAGATTGGTTATCTTTCTACCGGAATTTCTTTGACACAAAAGAAGTTCACTACTAAACTCTTGCAAGCTGCTGGTATTACTGATTCTAAATCTGTTGTCACCCCTCTACCATTACATCTCAAACTTCAAGCTGATGAAGGTGATCTCTATCATGATCCATCACACTACAGGTGTTTAGTTGGTAAACTGAATTTTCTCACACATACTCGACCAGATTTATCATTTACAGTACAACATCTCAGTCAGTTCCTCAAATCACCTCGAATACCACATTTTCAGGCCTTATCGCATGTTCTCAAATATGTAGCTTCTACTATCGGTCAGGGAATTCTTTTAAAAGGGAACGAACAATTAACTCTGCAAGCTTTCTCTGATTCAGATTGGGGTGCATGTCTTAATACTCGTCGTTCTATCTCTGGTTATATCTTACTACTTGGTAACTCTCCTGTTAGTTGGAAATCCAAGAAACAAAGCGTAGTTTCTAAAAGTTCTTCTGAAGCCGAATATCGATCCATCTCTGCTGCTGCTTCTGCAGTGACTTGGGTGGTTCGCTTACTCGAAGAGTTAGGTATCACCAACCTCAAACCTGTCACTCTTCATTGTGACAACTAGAGTGCTATCCACATTGCTAAGAATCCAGTTCATCACGAACGCACAAAGCATATTGAAATTGATGTTCATTTCATAAAAGATAAAATTCTCGAAGGCCTTTTACAGATCACTTATCTGCCTACTACTTCTCAGTTGGCTGATGTCTTCACTAAGATTCTTCCTTCTGCACATTTTAAGGATCTTCTTGACAAACTTGGCATGACTTCTACTCTGCCTCGTTTGAGGGGGGATGTTGATATATGTGACCACCTCACGACTACGTCAGCTTCTACAGACCTCACTTCTACATCAGCTTATGTCAGCAAAGAATCACCCAAAATTCTGTTATAACAGAATACAAGTGACAGCTCACAAACAGCTCAACACAAGATGCTGCTTGTAGCTTCTGAATCCGCACAACTGTGATACATATATAATCAATAGACTAGTCTATAGTTTTAGTCAGTTTTTAGTCATCTCCTTCTCTCAATACTTACTCAACAAGAAATATAAACAAGTAATGCTAGTAATGAAACAAGTTTGTAATCAGTAGATAAGCTTGAACATTGGATATTGTATGAAGCTTTAATGGAGATTGTGAAGATACTACATATTCAGAATTGTATTACTAATGTCGTAGATGAAACTAATGCTTTGATCAAAAGTCTTACCGGGACCAAATACATGGCAGCCATCAACAAATCTTGCGGTGGTGATCCGGCACATAATTACTTTGTTGGGCAGTATCACTCTCCCTTCTTGCTTATTGACCGAACCAATGAAATCTGGTTGCTTTTCCAAATGTAAACACATAACTGTAGTGTAAAATCACAAAAAAAATGATATGAAAAATAATTATATGATTTATGGTTTTGTTTGTCATATTCATAAAAACCTGCCTTTTGGATATGACAGTGTGCCTCGGTAGTACCTACTGTTTAACAGAAACCAAAATTCCGAAAGACTTCTCCAATATACAATTTTCATTCAGGAGATTGAGTTGAGAGTAGAGAATCAAAAATAAACCCATTCTGCACTGAAACATATCTTTTGTGAGATTTACTGCTGTCATAACTGCAACATGATACAGTTCCATGGGCCCGGACTCAATTATTAGGGCCCAGACCCAATATTAGGCCCAACAAGCTAATAAGACCCAGTTGACTCTACTATAAACAGAAGGGAGTATTACTTGTAAAAAGGTTGGCAATTTAGACTAGGGATATATATTTAGGTTCAACAGTGGCGCTAGAAGGAGGGGACTGATCTTCAGTCATTTTCTATGCCAGAAAGTAGTCCAAGTCACCAGAGGGAGAAGGGAGCAGCATAGCTCTCACCGCGAAATCAAGCTCCATCAATAATGGAGGTGAAAAGCGTATATAAAAAAGCAGATCTCAAGTCTAAATCGATGATGCAGCCTCAAACCCTACTATTCGACCGGAAGGATGCTATCTCGGTGGAGAGGCCAACTCAATCGGACCCGGTTTATCGGAAAAAAATGACCAAAACGCCGTGATAGAACTCTGATTGAAGCCTCGACGGGACAAAAAGTCCTGTCCAGTGATATGCGCCTTCATCTCGACAAAAAATAGCGTCATAAAAGCAAGGAGAAGGATGATGAAGACGTACTTGTTCAAGATGATGAAGATGAGGAGCTGAGAATGTATGAAAAAGAGCGAAGGCTTTTAACTGAAAAAATCAGGCGTGAGAAAGAGATACTGCATCTCCACCGCGAGTTTTCCGAAGTCTCATAGGATCGCAGGTCTCTAGAACATCAAACTACGGAGTATGACTCCACATGGCTCCCTTCTAAGCAGTCAACCTTTTCAGAGTACGAGGAATCGACAGGATCCCTCTATTCTAAAAGAAAAAAAGAGAAAGAAGAGGCAGACGATATTTCTGAAGATGATGAAAGTTTCCATTCAGCCTCGAAGCGTCAGCAAACATCGAAGTTATCAAAGTTGGCAGATGACTTATCCTTGATCAAGAATTACATTCGAACTCAGAGTGGAGGTATCGAAGTTGCTTCAGAAAGTCCTCTATCAGTAAAAATTGAGAACGCTAAAATTAACAGAGATTTGAAGGTTCCTCCTATTGAGTCGTTCGATGGATCTTCGGACCCATCGGACTTTATTAATCTATTTGATGGTTAGGATAGATTTTTTCGGACACTCTGAGGTAGTCCGATGTCATTTCTTCTCTACTTGCCTGAAGGGAACAGTCTTGAATTAGTTTAATAACCTTCAACCTCGATCAATTGATTCCTGGTCAATTTTGAAAAGTGAGTTCAGAACTCGCTTCTCAAGTAATAAAAAAAGGCGGAAAAATCAAAGCATCACTCATTACAGTCTATCAAAGATCGAACGAGAGCTTGCGAGCATACTTGACGCACTTTAGAGCACATATAGCCGAGATTATTGACTTGGCCGACCCTTTGGCTGTCAATTATCTCATAGCTGGTATTGACCGGACAAGACATAGTCAATTGCTCGAAGGGCTCTTCGAGAAGGAGCCCAAAACATTGCAGATGGCTATTAAGATTATTGAGCATATATTAACCCTTCAAGAGGCTGTGGGAAGCATCCAGCATTCCAGGTCTCCAAAAATCCAACAAAGCCGAAGTCCGCGAAGATCCAAAGATTTTGAAAAGAGAGGTCTTCGAAGTCCTCGACAACGAGAAAGGCCTCATAGTTCCAGAACCTCGCATGCATCTCCAACACTTCGATCATATCAGAGGAGTCATGACGTCGTTCCCCATACTACATCACAGCGAGATAGTAAGAGGTGGGACCCAGATAGTAAAGATACTCGAGAGGCCACGAAGCTCAATACAGAAAAAATCTGTTATCTTGGCTGTTCTCAAAGCCGATCCATCATATAGACCCCCGAGTCCTATGAACCCAAACAGGCCTCCTAGCAACAAATACTGTGAGTATCATGAGGACACGGGCCATGAAACAGAACATTGTTTCCAGCTCACTAACCTCATTGAAGATAAGATTCGTTCTGGACACCTAGCTCACTATATGGACGACAATCATTCTCGAAGGAGCTTTCACCGTGATCCCGATAGGGTCATTGATGTAATCTTAGGAGGATATTCAGCAGGCGGATCCTCCAACAACTCAAAGAAGTTATATGCCAGGGATGTGTGTTGAATAAACTCCAAACGACCTCATAGAAATCCAACACCGGTCATTTCTTTCTCCGATAGCGACTATTCAGGTGACATCATTGAGGATCATCAAGACACTCTGGTTATCACAACAACAGTAGGAACAAACACAGTTAAGAAAATCCTGGTGGATAATAGGAGTGCAGTTGATATATTATATTACAGCGCATACTCAAGAATGAAGTTAAGGGATAGGAAGCTCTACACGGCGAAAGGAACGCCACTTTATGGCTTCACGGGTAATGAAGTAAAACTTGTCGGTGTAATAGATCTGCCAATGCTCTTTGGTTCTCCGCCATGCCAAATTCGGCGAATAGTCAAGTTTCATGTAGTTAATGCAATCTCAAGCTTTAACGCCATAATATGGAGGACCACTATAGGCCCTCTCAAGGCGATCATATCTATCGCTCACTTAAAAATGAAATTTCCTACGAAATTCGGGGTTGGAGAGGTCTGTGGAGATCAGAAGATCTCGCGACAGTGCCACCTAGGCAATTCCATTCCCAAAAAACACAATTTACGACCTCCAGAGGTCCATCAGATCGTGGAGGTCGACCCTAGGGAGATCATTGAAATCCCTAAACAAAGTAGTTGTGAACCAAATGAAGACTTGGAAGAGGTGGAGCTCTTTGATCCGCCTCGGGGCAAAAAAATCCAGATAGGCGCTAAACTCTCACTGACAAAGAGCAGTTGACAAAAACACTCCAAAGCTTCGCTGACATCTTTGCATGGAATCCCATAGACATGCCAGGGATCCCAGAGCAGGTAGCACTTCATAGAATGAATATTTCATCGGAGGCTCGCCCTGTTAGACAGAAGAGAAGAGTGTTTTCAACAGAAAAGCAAGAGGCTATAGATATCGAGATTGATAGGCTTCTCGAGGCAGGATTCATCAAAGAGGTTCAGTTTCCTCGTTGGATCGCTAATGCTGTCTTGGTCAAGAAAAGCAACGGCAAGTGGAGAATGTGCGTAGATTACTCAGATGTGAATAGGGCCTGCCCAAAGGATTTCTATCCTTTACCTAACATAGATCAGCTCATCGATTCAATGGCGGGTCACGAAATGTTGTCTTTCATGGACACTTTCGCAGGCTACAATCAAATTAAATTAGCCAGTGAAGACCAAGACGATACTGCTTTCATAACTCACAAATGAGTCTTCACATACAAGGTCCTCCCTTTCGGCTTACTCAACACAGGGGCAACTTTCTGAGAAAACCATGGATACAATCTTTGCTCCCCAGATTGGTCGCAACATCCAAATTTATGTCGATGACATGATCGTCAAAGCCTCGGATCATATAGAAGACCTCTTAAAAACCTTCACGAGGATCCGCGATAATAATATGCGCCTCAATTTGAATAAGTGTTCCTTCAGCTTGACGGGAGGAAAGTTTTTGGGGTATCTCCTAACAAATCGAGGCATAGAGGCGGATCCAGCACAAATCAAGGTAATTCAAGAGTTGCCAGCTCCAAAGTCCCTAAAAGATCTTCAACGCCTCACAGGCTCCATTGTTGCGTTGCGTCGACTTATTCCCCAATCCTCTAAAAAATGTCTACCAATGTTTGAGACCATCAAGACGGCCTCAAGATCAAACAAGTTTGTATGGAGCGAGGACTGTGAGGCAAGTCTTAAAAGCACCAATGATTTTTTAACTTCACCACCAATACTGACAAAAGCTTCTCCTTGTGAACCCCTCAAAATTTACTTATCTTCGACGACATCCACAGTAGCTTCGATTTTGATAAAAGACGAGGCGTCGGAGCAACGTCCCGTCTACTTCGTCAGTCATATGCTAAAAGATGCAGAACTTTGCTACTCAAAAGTTGAAAAACTCATCTTCGCCTTAATCATCTCCAGTCGTAAATTACGACACTACTTCCAAGGGCGATTGATCAGCGTAATGACTGACCAACCACTTCATAAGATCCTTCACAGACCAGATATGTCAGGAAGAATGGCAGCATGGACCATCAAACTAAGTCAGTTTAACATCGAATTCATTCCAAGAACCTCAACAAGGTCTCAGGCTTTGTTGGATTTTATGGTTGAATGCAATTTTCCATCAACAAATGACAAGAAATCCTCTTTGAAGGTTAACAGAGGTTCGTGGACCTTGTTCACAGACGGATCCTAGACTTCTACATTAGGAGGAGCCGGAATAATCCTCACAAGCCCCGAAGGTTTCGAAATTCGATAAGCTGTTAAATTTCAGTTCAAAGCCACAAATAACGAGGCAGAATACGAGGCTATCATTGCAAGCCTTCGACTAGCTCAAAGCCTGAAGGTTAAAGATATCGAAATATTTTCTGACTCCCAACTCGTGGTTAAGAAGATAAGGGGGAGTACAAAATTTTGAATGAAAGCATGGTTGCGTATGCAAACATTGATAAGGGATTTTTGGATACCATAACCTCATGGACTCTGAGCTTCATAGACAGATCGGAGAATCAATGGGCTGACTCCCTTTCCAAGCTCACAGCCTCAAGCACAGGGCCCTGACGACTCCAATCTACATCGTGGCCCTTGCAGCCCCATCTATAACAAATGACTCCTCGGACATAAATTGTGTCAATTCCATTCAGGATTGGAGAACTCCATTAATACAATTCATCCATGGAACCCTGCCAGAGATGAGCGATAATGAGAAAAGGAAAATATCCTTTAAAGCTCAAAATTACTGCATAGAGAATAATTAACTTTATACAAGATCGTTAACAGAGCCATTGCTTAAGTGTGTTGGAAAGGATGAAGCAGAGCAAGCTATGGTCGAGGTCCATACGGGCATCTGTGGAAAACACTTAGCCGGTAAGAATCCCGCCCTCAAACTCATGAGGTACGGATTCTATTGTCCAACCATGCGAAAAGATTGACAAGATTTTACCAAGAGGTGTGGACCATGCCATCTTTATAGTCCAATAGCTCGTAAACCTCCCACTGCACTTACCTCGGTAACTTTGCCCTGTCCCTTCTATATGTGGGGAATGGACCTCGTGGGCCCGTTACCAAAGAGCTCGGGACATAAAAGATTCATCACTGTGGGCATTGACTATCATACCAAATGGGTCGAAGCCAAAACATTGGCTCGTATCAGAGAAATAGATGCCATCAACTTCTTTATGAAAAACATATTGTTCCGCTTTGGAGTGCCAAGAGCAGTTGTCACGGACAATGGCACCCAGTTCGTAGGAAACGGTATTGAAAAAACCTTTGAACAACTAAAGATTCAACACTTCAAGGCGTTAGTGGCGTACCCTCAATGTAACGTCCAAGTGGAAATTACCAACAAAGCAATTCTCCAAGGGATAAAAAAGAGACTCGCAGAGGCTGAAAGACTGTGGGTCGATGAAATCCCCAACGTCTTGTGGAGTTATCGGACGACCCCAAGAACTTCTACAGGGCAAATTCCCTTCAAAATGGCATATGGTACAGAGGTAGTCCTTCTCATCGAGGTGAGCTTAGATTCCACCAGACTTCAACACTTCGATGCTGAGAAATCCTCTGAGGGTTTGCGCCTAAATTGCGACCTTGTTGAAGAGCTCAGGGACTCAACTCATCTCAGATTGGCAAAATATCATAAAAGGACAGCAAAGTACTTCAACTCCAAAATAAAACCAAGAAAGTTCGAAGTCAATGACCTCGTCCTAAGAGAAGCAGCGGTTTCAAAGCCCAATAGTGTCGGTAAGCTCTCAGCCCCGTGGGAAGGGCCCTACATGATAACAAAAATCATTAGACCGGGCACCTTTATTCCCGCCCTCCTCGATGGGTCTCCAATACCAAACACTTGGAATGCAATACACCTCAAGAAATTCTACCAGTGAAATCAATCTCAAACTCCCAACAAGACTGAAAAATATCTAAGTTATGTTAAGTTATGTTTCTTAAAATTAAAATCGCCATGAGGACTCGTAATTCTGTGAGCTCCCGAGGCTCTCAATGTCTACAAACGTTGAAAGTTTCCATTTTCAAGATCAATCAAATCTCCATCCGAAAAGATCAAAATCTCCAAAAGATAAAAGTTGTAAGCTTTCGAAAATTAAAAAACAAGAAGATTTAAGGAAGAAAGAGAAAAGAACCCTAAGTTATGTTAAATTATGATTTTTAAGAAAAACTGTCGCGAGGATGTATAATTATTGCGAGACCCCAAGGCCTCGTACCTATGCAAACATCGAAAGTGCTCAGTTCCAAAAGTAATGAAATTTTCTTTCGCCAAAATCAAAGAGTTTCAGTTATAAAGGGTATAAACTTTCACCAATGAAAAATAGTCAAGACAGAAACCTTTAAAAGAAAAAAAGAAGAAGACAAAACTTAGGGTTTCTTTGCAAAAGAAACCTATGAAATAGAGACAAGCTCAAAAGAAGCACATCAAACCGCATTGCCAAGACATTGCAAAACTATAAGGGTTAAAACCTGGAAAAAAATCCTTTTCGATAAAGTCAAGATCTACTTGTAAGGAGTCTACAAAAACCTCAAGCACCACATTCGAAGAAGCTCAAAATTCACATAGAATATTTTTAATATCAAAGCGACAAGGCCCCAGCTGCACAAAATTATAAGAGCAACACAAGGTAGCTAGTTCAAAAATTATCTAAAGGTAAAACAACAGCATCCGAGAATAAACCAAGTTCGAAACCAAAAATCCAAAAGTTACATAAAAGTCATCTGGACATATCCATGCAAGCAAATAAAATTGATAAGCTAAGAACCATCAACATTGGGACTAGGGGCCACTAGAGGAACACTCACGACCTCGCGAATCTACCCATGCTCCTCCTTCAGGTAGTTCTCCCATTTATCCTGATTAACATCTAGGCCATGAGCACTAATCCTTTTCCAACATTCGCTATATCCCTCCTCAAAAAGCTACAGGGACTCTTCCTCCAACAACGCCAGGTTGTTCTTCACTTTGTCAAGCTCCGCCTTCAAAGAGTCCCTAACAGCAACAACCGCTTGAAGCTCAATGTCATACTCCCCCTTCAGCTTCGCAATCTTCCCCTCGGCCTCGGCTACAACAAGCACTTCCTTTTTCACAGAAAGGGACAAACTGTTGCACTCGTCCAACAAATTAGCATTATCTTTCAACAAGCTTGATATCTTCGACGAGTTCGTCTCACGCTCGTGAGTAATCTCAACAAGTTGGGCATCCAGGCCTCTCTTAGCTCTCTGCAACTCCGCAAAATCAGCTCGAAGCCTATCAACTTCACCAACGTCGCAACTCAACATTTCAACTCCGAATTTTTCAAGTTCAGAAACAATCTAAAAAAACAACAAAGATAAACAAAAGTGAAAACACATTAGCTGCCATGCAAGTATAAACAGTAAGAAAGTCTACACTGCAGTAAATACGATGAAGCAATACATGTATAAAATAGGAGGAAGAAATAAGGAACTAACCTTTATAGCATACTCCTTGCAAGTATCAATAGACCTGGGCGCCTCGGGCTTTGAAGCCGCAGCAACAACAATATTAGTTCCAACAGTCTCCTTACCCTTTCCAACAACTTTATCAACAGAACCACCACCACCACTAGCAATCGAGTCAACATTCTTATTCAAAGAAGTATAAGGAGAAACCTTACCACTATCCTCCAAAAGCACAACCTTCACTGAATCCTTGTGTTTTTTATGATGATGAAAACGAGATGAACTGTGCTCACGGTGCCTCTTCCGCTCTTTCAAGGTCGGGACTATCTTGGCGATAGTCACCTCAGCTTCGGAACACTTCGACGAGTCACCAACGGGAACGACAATAGAAGTTCAATCAGCTCCATCACTTCCCATACCGTCGCCTTCAGCTTTAGAAACACCAGCACTCAACTTCTTCTTTGCAAGAAGCTTCAAGAAATTCTCTGAAGGCATCTTCCTCTGCTTATTAACCAGCAAGCAAAGTTTAGGCCCCGCAACTGCAAGAAATAAAACAAAATGTAAGACGCTTAATGACAAAGTAATTATATGAAATAATCGTAGAGAAGTGAGCACAAAACAAAGGCAAGACAATAAGCAAAAAGCGTATTAAGTCTAGAGGCAAACTAAATATCTTACGACTATGATTACAAAGAAACCGGATATCAGCAAAACAAGACGGCTTGAATTGTGACGTATGACCATAAAATCCCACTAAATCTAAGGCCGATAAAGAGCCAGAATCATTCAACGCCTTCAACATCTCGGGAGATAAATGACGCCACGAAGCCACTTCAATAAGCTCGCAACCTTCATACCACACCCATCTCGAATGCCAACCATAATTCAACGACGGCGTACTAATGAGCTTCGGACAACCGGGTTTCGTATCAAAATAAACTTGGGCACGAGTTGATTTCAGACGATACAATGAAAAAAGAAGATCAAGACTCGATTCCATCCCAAGCTCACTATATCGAGCAATAATCCCATTTATTTGTAAAACCAAATTCGGAGATATCTGACCCACTCCATAATTTAAGGTTCTCAATACGTGGAGAAAGAAATGATGCATTGGTAGATGAAAACCATAAGAGAACTATAAATCAGGAATCGCTTGGAATCCCTCTCGAGGAGACCTCCACATTCAATCATCGTGACTAGGGGAAAATAGCAAATCCATCAGAAAAAGTGCAATAGATTGACAAAACACCAAGATCTAAAGGAGTCTTATGATACACGCTCGGGGCATTATAAGGCCTCTGCGACCTGAAGAACCTTATATGGGTATCCAACACCATAGCCCCAACATCAGTATCAAACCCAGAAGCTGAATCACCCATACCTTCGTCCTTAGAGTCCTCGCCAACAAACTCACCGTTCTCGAAGTCTTCAGCTTCGTAATCAACCCCAAATGGGGAGAACTCTCCATAACCAGGCAACAGAAAAGACACATGGCCTAATGGATCCATCCCACTAAAAATATGCTCTGATTCTTCTGATTGATTTCCCTTTTTACCACTGACTCGACCAGAGGACTGACTCATATTTTGAAAGAAAAGAACTAGAAAGAAGCAAATCTACAATAACAAAAAAGGGAAAGAGTTATAGTACCTACGAAAGATCGTGGAGAGAAGATAAGCTCGTCCGACAAACACCCTGCAAAAGAAGTTTAATCAGCCATATATAGTAAATTCTAAGACAATTGAGGAAGAGAAGTTGGAAGGACAAAGGAGAAGCCTTTGGGTTCCCAAGGTTAAATGAGGATGAAAGAGAAGGGCGGGCAGCTGTATAGATTCAAAAAGCAGCTCAAATTCCAAAAAAAAACTCTTTATAATAAGGAAAAAACATGCATACAAAAAGAAGAAGAAGATGAAAACAAAACACACAAATCGCCGCAAATAAAAGCTCGTTGGACCTGATTCAAAACAAGCCCAAAATCTAAAGATTTCTAACTCTACGGGGGGGACTATTGTTAGGGCCCAGGCCCAATTATTAGGGCCCAGACCCAATATTAGGCCCAATAAGCTAATAAGGCCCAGTTGACTCTACTATAAATAGAAGGGAATATTACTTGTAAAAAGGTTGGCAATTTAGACTAGGGATAGATACTTAGGTTCAACAGGAGGAATACTCTGGCACATATACTGTGTTAAATATCGAGGACAGAGGATCCATATTGCTTCCATCAGCACAATCCACTGTGCTGAAGGAGTCACGAGTACTCTCAGTGGTGAAGGATGTGTCATCTGAGCTGTTAAAAATGGACCAGTCACTTGAGTTGGCATCTAAGAACTCCATTTTTCTCGACTTTGGGTTACTTTCAATAAATGGCAACATTAATTCGTTATGATGTAATGAATAAAATAAATATGTTAACCAGTCTTCCAACCGGTTATGATCTAGTATATCATAAATAAAGAAAAATGGATAAATGGTTAAGTTTGGCTATTTACATCACAAAAAACAATATTTAACCATTCTCCGTATTTTTGCAACACGAAGTCATATCAAGCCTCCAAATCATTCATTCTGATTCTTGAGCCTCCAAAATCATGTTTGTACGGAGCCAAGGTTCTACTCATCGGGGTAAAAAATATTTCATGCATAATATATATATATATATATATATATATTACAATGTTATTTTGAATAAGAAGCATAATATCTCTAATTTTATTTTACCTATCAGAATATCATTCTTTATTTCATTATTTTAAAATTATTTTGAAATATACGATCAAATTGCTTTTTCATCTCTAATTGAATTAGTGATTTAATTGACCTTCAACTGCAACTCTATCGTGGTGCCATCTCAAATCTTTTATAATTTTCTCGATCATGTATAAATATTGTAATATCATTAAAGTTAATCCTCGATGAAGTAATAATCGAAAAAGTAATAACCTCTCTAAAATAAAATAATCCAGCATGTCTGAAAAAGTAATACACTTACTTATCTTCCCATAATTTCCCTCCTGAGATAGAACTGGAACTGAATCAGCCTCAACTGATTTTCAGATATGTGGTTAAAAGAATCTGCAACTGAATTGCTCTGTGAAAAATGAAATGAAAGTTCTATGAGGGTGTAAACAAATTTATAACCAGCATGTGAATTAAAAATGTTGAATAACAGAAGATGAAAAAGATATGATCTTGGCCGCAATCTATTATATAAAGTCATGCACTATTTATTAAGCAGTAGAGTTGATGGACATTATTGAGCAAATTCATAATAAGTTTTACTCGTGCTGCTGAGAAAGGTAGATACCTGGAATCTTTTCAAAACAATTGTTAAGATATTTGGAGCCTCTTGTATGCTCAACTGTTTGCGTGCTCGGACATAAGTAGCACACCTTTTTAAAATATAATACATTATATACAATTGTACTGCAATTTCGGAGAAAACTTGAAAACTTTTCATTTGGTTACAGTAATCCAACCTTCCACATCTATACATGTTTTCTCCATCTAAATCTTCTACACTTGTAAACTGAGTTAATGCATCTTCCAAAGATTCAACCCATCCAAATATCTCCAATGTTAGATCTATAATGCTTTCATACCGTTCTAACTCATTATGACATCTCAAACATTTGACCTGGTTCAAACGAGCTAGACTTGTGAGTCATTGCATTCATCTAAAGAACCATATCATCCTACAACTTGAATCTGATAGATGCTGAGAAGGTGAAAGAAATCTTCTCACCTTATTATTGAAATCTTGATATTGATTCTTGTGATAACTTGTTATTGATTCCTGTTCGACCCATTTATAGAAACTTCATTGATTTATACCTTGTTACCTTACTTATTTCTTTTGTTACCCTATGATATCGCAAACCTTAAGAGAACCTTTATGAATTCCCAAACCTTTGTGCTGGGAGTAGGAAAACTTGACTAAGTTCATTTTATCATTAGCAAGAATATGAAATCATTCGCACTCATTCAAGTCAAAAATTATTTTTAAGTTCAATTCAAGAATTCAAGGAAAGTGAACGAATCGAAAGTAAATAGGGATCAATACTAAAGATCTTGATCAAATGAATATTAAGATATACTAGTTTGGGATCAGAATAATTCCAAAGAGCAATACAAATCAAGGTATACGGGTTATCGAAGAATCTAACGAATTCATGATGGATTGGATAGAGACGTAAGAGACTAGTGGGACTAGTCCAGTCACATAAAAGGCTACCGGGGCTAGTCCAATATATGGCTGAAATAGTGCCATAGGTACTATAACGACCAGATGGAGGTCGGTACAGGCTGATCACCCTTATTATTTTAAAAAGATGGATATTCCAATCAAGGGTTCATTTATGTTTTGAAAAAGAAATAATGCTATAATTCTTAAGCAGCTTGCTTCTTTTAATGAGACAAATGAAATGATTTGTATTCTCGATAAAGTTGTGAAACCTGCAGACCTTATCAACTTAATTAGTTATTGAATCTTGAAGCTCGACTAATAGCTTCTTTCAATTGAGAAATTCTTTTATAATCCTGCTAATGATTTGTGATGAATGTCGGCTTTCTCCCAATCTTGAGCCTTAAATCCTGAAAGCCCGAAACCTCTTTATAACCTTTATTTAGCCAATCACAAAAAACTGCCACCTAGAGATTTAAAGTAGAATGCCTCAGAGGTTGATATTGATATTATTACTGCATTATAGAACTGTTATATAGTTACTTGCTGAGCTTTTGTGCTCATTTACTTGCTTTGATCTAATCATGGCAGTTAAGCAAGAAGATGGTCAGACTTAGGCTCACCGCTCGCAAGAGCGTTCCTGACGGTTGTTCGCACTAAAACACACGCGAAAATACACGCAAGCGCACGTGATCACAAGTAGTATAAGATTTAAGTCGAGTTTGTTCCCACCGAGATTGGTTTATGTTAAATTCAGATTATGCACTTATGCAACAATGTATGATTATCGTTCACAGCTAAGACAAGTAACAAAATTGAGTTAATTAACTACTTAAGAGATTATACTAGCAACTTAAACTTAGAGATTAAAACTGATTTTGTTAGTCCCTTAACAATATAGCAAGAATTACAGAAGGGGGGTTGAATGGAATTCTTGAACCTTTTTCTTGAAATAAAAATGTTCAACTCGATTATGGATATATTTGTTTTGATTAGCACAATGCGGAATATAAACTTGAATGAATCAAAACTTAAGTAATTAAAAAAACAAGAGTCTTTAAAAACTTTCTGGTGGATTAAACAATTCCACCAGAGATATATTTAATATATCGAGAGGACTCTGTGTGCAGAAATGCTCACAGCTGCTTACACAAAAAATTGAACTGCTAAGAACACAGGAAATGCTAAAGATAGTGCTTACAAAGATTTCTCTGTTGTTGTTTCTTAGCTGTCTCAGTTATTTTTCTATTTGCTACTCTCTTGGTTTATATAATACCAATATTACAAAGTCAAAAGAACTGAACAAATATAAAATCTAACAGTCTTGATCTTTGCTGTTTTTCGTCCTCTATTACCCAGTTAATGAGCTTCCACAGTGTACTTGTATCCAACTCAACGGCTGTGTGTCAGCTTTCACTGTTTAACTGATGTTTGAATCTTGATCATCTGTCGACTTTCAGATCATCCGTCGATGACTTAATTGATCATCCGTCGACTGCTATGTTAAACATCCATTGATAGCTATTTTGGTCATCCGTCGAAGCTTTGTTAATCATCCGTTGGTAGCTATTTTGGCACTTGACTTCATTTCACTTATACAGAATTACAAGACATTGCTTATGTACAGTTAATCAACCTATTCTGCATATCTAATTAAAGTCTACATGACTTATATGCCACTACAGATTCTATACAAAGGTGCATACAACACTGTGCTACAAACTTATTACATAAGCTACTCACTCGATGGATAATAAGTTAATCATCCGTCGGGACTATAATGAGTTATCCGTCGGGACTATAATTCTTATCCGTCGAGTGCTACATTATTTCACTAAGTAAAATCTACTTAGATGTTTTGTTTAGGTAATCATCAAGTACTCAACATTTTCACAACAATCTCCCCCAATTTATGTCTACTGGAATTGTAGCCATAAATTAAGAGATACTTGATGATGACAAAACATCCTAAACATATATCTTTAAAGATAAGTAGATAAAACTGAAAGTGCTTCAATTTAAACAAAAATGTACAAGGTTTGGCTCACAGTCAGTTAAAGATGCTCCTCTAGTCTGAGCAGATTTTTCTAGTTTTTTGAAGGTCTGGATCTTCTTCCAAACTTTCTGTTATTTTCTTCAATTTGATTCTGGAGCTGTCTGTGGAATTCTAATTCATCAGATTCTGAGAGATCTAACATTTCTTGCATTTCCAAGAGAGTCTCATTGCTAGAGATACTCAATTGGTCTTCTAAGCTGAAGAATCTTCTCACACCCTTGTCATCCATGAATTCCATCAGCCAGTAGGGCCTTAGATGCACTCTTCTCCCTGTGTATGGGATGATAAGAGTTTTGGGTAGTGCATCTTTGGCTCTAACACTCCTTAGCTCTTCAATCTTCTTCAATACTAATCTTCTTGCAGTTACATTGAACCCAAAGTTTTTCTTGAAGGATGAATAGACTTTGATCAACACAGCTTGGCTTTCTTGAAGTATCCTTTGAAGAGGCCACTGAATCTCCCTTCCCCCTTTGTACTTGAACACCAACCTTTCAGGTAGGTTTCTGTATGCATCAATTGCCCTTATCTCATCCAGCTCCTCCAGATAAAGGTTTAGATATGTGAATTCTTTGATGTCACACAAGTACAAGTAGTCTCCCCTATTGACCTTGGGTTGAGCTTTGACTACTGACTTGGATTTGAGAGGTGACAGCTTCACTTTCTTGACTGCCCTTGATTTTGTTCTCCTTGGCTTAGTAAGAATTGGCAAGTTGAAGTCAGGAATTGGTAATTTATCCCACACTATTGGCTCATCCTTTGGCACAATAGGCTCTCCATGTATGTTCCTGTAGGGGTCCACCACCCTTATGTCTTCAAATACCAAAGAGGGCTTTGATGCTTGAGTTTCATCTTGAGTGGATTCCTTTGGAAATTGATCTTCCAATTCATTGTCAACAACATCCAACTTTCTTTTTGTTCTTTTAGCCAGTTCTTTCTTTCTTGAGGATTTCTTCTGTTCTTTAATCTTCTTCTCTGATTCAGTAGCTTGAGATGGTTGAGAGGGAATTTGTTGAGAGGAATTCACAGCCTGTAGCTTGGCCAAGATAGCAAACTGTTCTTTCTTTTGTTTAGACTTCTTTGCATCTAGAGCAGCTTGCCTCTTTTCCTGCTTCAATCTGGCTTTTTCTTCTTCCTTTGCATGAGCAAATTGTGGATGTCCAGCTACCACACAAATTTCCTTCCCATTTCTGAATATCTTTGCAATTCTCTTTCTTGAGTCTGAATCAGCTGGATCTTTGTAGAGGAGAATAGATCTTGACAGAAGCTTCTTTTCATCAGGCTTGGGTGTCTCATACACAGAATCCATAGGGTTCTTCAAAGATAACTTTGGATAGTTTTCCCTTGGTTTAAGAATTATCTCAGCCTTTGTAGTCTTGATGCAGGAAGATTGTCCTTTCTCCAGATAGTTCATGCTCATCTCATTCACATTGATTGGCTTGACATGAGAGTGATGGATGGCTGACTGATCTGGTTCCTTGACTAATTGAAACTTTTTCTGTATTTCCTCATCAATCTTTTTCCAGTTGATCAGAGTCAACTCTCCTTTATCAGCATCTTTCAAATTTGCTGCTGTTGCATTTATAAGATCTATATCATCTGCAACTGGTGGCTTGGAGATAGTAATTGAAGGTACAATTACTTTGCTGATTTGAACTAGAAGTTTCTCCCCCTCAGTTGGTCCTTTCTCCCCCTTACTTGATTCTCTCTTCCCCCTTTTTGTTATCATCAAGTGGAGGAGTTAGGCCTTGTGCTTTAGCCAGTTGCATAAGAAGATTTGTCTGAGTCTATTGATTTTGAAGAAGTAGAGCCACTGAATTCTCAATAACCTGAACTCTGTTCTCCAGCTCGGCTATCTTCTTGTCAGAATCTGATTCTCTCCTTAATCTTAGTAATAGATCATGCATGGTACCATATGGCATTATTGAATCCAGCTTCTCAGAGGTATATGTCTTTAAGTCAGCTATCTCATTTTTCAATTCATCCACACTGAGATTCTGTCTTGAGTGTTGGATCTTCATTAAATGTAAAGAGTCTAGGTGAGCTTGAAGAACAGCCTTGGTACCAGCATCTGAAGCTTCCTGAAGGGCCTACTGAATAGCTATTACTTGTTTTACCAAAGACACCTCAAATTGCCCTGGTGTAAATTCCTTTGCCCATGCCCATTCAGGTAAACCTAAAGCAGAACTTGGGCCTTCAGCTCCCCCTAAGTTCATGCTTCCATCCAAAGAACCAGAGTCATCATCATCAGAATTTACTCCAAATTCTTCGATGGCTCTCCAGCTTGAGAAGGCATTCTGTTCACATCAGCTTTATCTCTTTGAAGAGATTCTGTGGTGTGCACTAGATTCAAAGTCTGCTCTGCCTCCACATTGCCCTGAGCAGCCAACAGTTGATAGGCTGAAACAGGGTGAGTAAAAGTGTCAGCATCCAAGGAAATGTTATCAATTACAGCTTTGTAATGTTGCTGAAATTGTCTTTCCTTTTCAGCATCATCCACAATCATTGACTCACTAGCAATGACTGGTTCCATCCTTATTTCTCCAGTACCTGCCTTTCTCTCATATTCTCTCTTTTGTTGCATCAGGGTCTCACCCTGGCTCCCCACCCTCACACCCTCACCTTCATCTACTAAGGTGGGACTCCTCTCACTCACTTTTGCCAATCCTGAATGAATGGATTGCTGAGATTCACTCTTTTCCTCTCCTTTTGCCTGGGAGCAACCCAGCCTCTCACTTAATGCACTCTCCTCTCTCAGTCCTAAGAGTGATTGTATTACCACCAAATCTTCTGCACTTGAAATTATTGAAGTTTGAAGTTGTGTAGAGACACTCGACGGATAAGTGATATCCGTCGGGTGAGTGGTAAAGCTATCCGATGGATAACTGCTGTTAAGCTTATCCGTCGGGATACAATCACTACTCGACGGATGAGCAATATCCATCGAGAGAGTAGAAATGAATGAGGTGGGAAGAGAAACTATTGTTGACTCTGTGTTGATTGAAGTTATTTGAGGCACAGATGTCACAATAGAATCAGAAAGAATTGGCAAGTGAGCCAACAAATCATCTAAAAGATGATGCTCACTTGCACTAGATTTTGGCTTCCCCAACAGAGTTAAAGAAGGGGAATTAGGAATTGAAGTATTTATCATGTCCACTTCCAGTGAGTTAGTTGGTGAGTATTGTGTTTCTGTGGCTTCTATTATGAGAGATTTTGGTTGTGACTCCACATTTATTGGAGCCACATCAATCTGAATTTGAGAAGGTGCAGGGACTGTGTCTTTAGCACCAGTTTGCACTAAGTGTGTGCCCTGTGCATCCCCAGTTGTTTTGGATTTCTTCTTTCTAGTGTAAGTTTGGTGTGAGCTTGTGTCCCTAACCCTCTTGGCCTGTGCTCTTGGATGAGAGCTTTGTTTAATAGCCACATCCTTTTGGGAGGATGCAGCTAAAAGTGAGCTTTTGTCCTTTTTAAGCACTACAGTTTGTTGGGAAACTGCAGTGTGGCTAGGCTGGGATTCACTCAACTCTCCAACCTTATCATTGGGGTTTCTTTGATGTTCACCCCATCCCTCACCTATATTACCCTCCTTCACACTCCCCTCATTGGCTTTGGTAATTTTTTGAACTGGTACCTTTTGATAGATACCAGAGGGGGTTTTCTTTGATTTGGATTTAGAAATTGCAGTTGTTTTGGCAGCTTTGGTAGGCAACTGTTTGGTCATTGTCACAGTTGCCATAGCTATGCCTGAAGTCAAAGAAATAGAAGAGATTGGAATAGTTGAGGGTCTGGATGAACTTACCTCACTTACCTGAGGTGTCAGCATTACAAGAAAATAGAACATTGGCACATCCTTGTGATGGTTGGCTCTGTTCAAGTCTGCAATGATTCTTCTCTCTTGAACCCAACAAGCTAATTTGTTGTTTGGGTTCTCAAGTTCAATCTCTTGACAAAGATGATTAGCCAAAAGCATAAAAAATCTAGCATAGTAAATATTCTTTCCTCTTTTGGCTAAGTCACCTAGTTTAAAACCTAACTCATACACAACAAGGTCACTGAAATTGTAATGTTTGTCTGTAACTAGCATGTATAGCATGTTAAGCATGGAAATGTTCACAGAATCAAAATTACTGATTTTTCCAGAAAAGACTTTAGTTACTACATCACACAAGTAACTCCATTCCTTCCTAAGACCTAGTCTTCTAATTTCACTTAGTTTTACAGTAGGAAGTGCATAATGAATGGAATTGAGCATATTGACAATATCAGTGTCAGTGTGTGGTGCAGTTACATTATCATCAGGAATCTTGAAACATGCTTTTATTACATCACTATTGATACAGAAATCATTACCTTTGATGGTTAGAGTGATTGTTTTGTCAGTAGAGTTGTAGATTGCTGTTGTCCACATCTCCTCAACAACTTCACAATAAATTGTGGGTGATTCCAGCATGGCAAAACTTAACTTGCAGTTTTTCACGAAGTCCATCATCTTATGATAGTCTTCAGATTGTTGAATTCCCTTATTGACATAAGCAGTGAAGTTGTTCTTCTCATAGATGAACCCAGTCTGTGACATGATCTTTACTACGGGTGCCATTATTAGAGAAGAAAAGCTTGAAGAGAAAGAGGATTTTTGCTTGAGAGAGAATGAAATAACACAGTTGAATTTGAGAGTGATAAAAGAAAATGATTAGAATGAAATAAGCTTTTATACTTTACTCAAAATCAACGGATAAAAATAATAAAGAGAAGTAAATTACCCAAAAGAAATTGCCTAAAACAGCCGTTTTAAAATAAACTGTAAAAATTCTACCCATTATCCATCGTGTAATGCTTACAAACTGTAATTATACTCGATGGATAATGTTCAGGGAATTAACGGTTAAGATTTAGACACTTCGACGGATGAGGATAAGCAGTTATCCGTCGAGCTTTAAATACTCCAGAAAAGTAATTAATTTTTATTTACAATTTGTATATCGACGGATGACTCAACTCGATGGATAATGGTCATCCGTCGAGATGCAAATTTTGACTTAGCCAAAATTTTCATCCAAGACTAAAAATTAGTTAAATTTCTGGCTACTTTTCAACTTGCAAGATAATTCAGATAAATTCAAGAGTAATTAAGCATACCTAACTCACTTACCAACCTAGAAAAGGTGGATTCATCCAGTGGCTTGGTAAAAATATCTGCAAGTTACTTCTCACTTGGAACAAAATGTAACTCTACAGTACCATTCATTACATGTTCCCTTATGAAATGGTACTTGATGTCTATATGCTTTGTCCTTGAATGTTGCACTGGATTTTCAGTGATGGCAATTGCACTTGTGTTGTCACAGAAAATAGGAATCCTTTCAACTTGCAAACCATAGTCTAGCAATTGATTTTTCATCCATAAAATCTGTGCACAGCAACTGCCAGTAGCAATATATTCAGCTTCAGCTATAGAAGTAGAAACTGAATTTTGCTTTTTACTGAACCAGGACACAAGCTTGTCTCCTAAAAATTGACAGGTTCCTGTTGTGTTTTTTCTATCAATTCTGCAACCTGCATAATCTGCATCTGAATAACCAGTTAGATCAAAACCAGAATCTCTAGGATACCAAATGCCAAGGTTCGGTGTTCCTTTGAGATATCTGAAAATTCTCTTAATAGCTATCAAATGAGACTCTCTAGGATCAGCCTGAAATCTAGCACACAAACATGTAGCAAACATTATATCTGGCCTACTAGCTGTTAAGTATAGAAGTGAGCCAACCATGCCTCTATAACTTGAAATATCCACAGACTTTTCAGTAGTGTTTAGTTCAAGCTTAGTTGCAGTGGCCATGGGAGTTTTTGCAGATGTGCAATCCATTAGATCAAACTTCTTTAAAAGATCAAAAATATATTTAGTTTGACTAATGAATATTCCATCACTAACTTGCTTAACTTATAAACCAAGAAAGTAAGTTAGTTCTCCCATCATACTCATTTCATACTTGCTTTGCATCAGTTTGGCAAACTTTTTATAAATTTTCTCATCTGTAGAGCCAAAAATAATATCATCTACATAAATTTGAACAAGTATGCTAGAGCCATTCACATTTCTGAAAAATAAAGTTTTATCTACAGTACCTCTTGTGAAGTGATTTTCCAAAAGGAACTTTGATAAAGTGTCATACCAGGCTCTAGGTGCTTGCTTCAGTCCATAAAGTGCTTTCAGTAGATAATAGACATACTCTGGGAAATTTGGATCTTCAAAGCCAGGAGGTTGACTTACATACACTTCTTCCTCCAAATCTCCATTCAGAAAGGCACTTTTGACATCCATTTGATAGACCTTGAAATTGGCATGGGCTGCATAGGCTAAGAAGATTCTGATGGCTTCAAGTCTTGCAACAGGAGCAAATGTTTCATCAAAATCTATTCCTTCTTGCTGACAATAGCCTTTAGCAACCAATCTTGCTTTGTTCCTTACTACTATGCCATTTTCATCCATCTTGTTTCTGAATACCCATTTGGTGTCTATTGGATTCTTTCCTGTAGGCTTGGGTACCAGTTTCCATACCTTATTCCCTTCAAATTGGTTTAGCTCCTCCTGCATAGCTACAATCCAATCAGGATCTAACAAGGCTTCTTCTACCTTCTTTGGTTCTTCCTTAGACAGGAAGCTGCTGTATAGACATTCTTCTTGAGTTGCTCTCCTGGTTTGAACTCTGGAAGAAACATCACCAATAATCAGTTCAAAGGGGTGATCTTTTGTCCATTTTCTTGGTTGAGGTAGATTAGCCCTAGATGAAGAGACCTCAATGTTGTCTTGATGTGTGATTGAGTTTTGATTGCTAGAAACTCCCCCTGAGTTTGTGGATCTTTAATTTGAGATTGGGGTGCTTTCTATGGGTGATCTGCCTTGACTTCCTGCTCCTTTTGATAACCCGACGGATGGTGAATTTTGAATACCGACGGATGAGACAGGTTGCCTTCCGACGGATAATACAGATTGCCTTCCGACTGGATGAAGCGTTATGTAACTCGACGGATGTTGAGTTTTGTGCTTCATTTGTGGTAGATTTGTCTGCATTATCCTTAGACACTGTTTCTTGATCACTCTCATCATCACTTTCATCACTGACCATCTCAACATTGTCGAATTTGAGGCTCTCATGGTAATCTCCATCTTTTAGTCCTTCAATCTTTTTATCATCAAACACAACATGTATAGATTCAACAACAATGTTGGTTCTTAGATTGTAGACTCTATATGCTTTACCAACAGCATATCCAACAAAAATTCCTTCATCTGCTTTAGCATCAAACTTCCCATTTTGATCAGTTTGATTTCTCAGAATATAGCATTTACAGCCAAAGACATGAAGAAAGTTCAGAGTTGGCTTCTTGTTCTTGAACAATTGATAAGGTGTCATGGATCTTGCTTGATTAATCAGAGAGATATTCTGAGTGTAGCATGCAGTATTTACAGCTTCAGCCCAAAAGTATGTTGGTAGTTTTGATTCTTCAAGCATTGTCGTTGCAGCTTCAATAAGAGATCTATTCTTTCTTTCCACTACTCCATTCTGTTGTGGAGTCCTTGCTGCTGAAAACTCATGCAATATTCCATTTTCCTCACAAAATGCTCTCATGACATAGTTCTTGAACTCAGTTCCATTATCACTCCTGATTCTTCTAACTTTGAAATCAGGATGATTGTTAACTTGCCTTATGTGATTGATGATGATTTCACTAGCCTCATCTTTGGACTTTAGGAAATAGGTCCAAGAGAATTTTGAGAAATCATCTACAATTACTAGGCAAAATCTTTTCTTTGAGATTGACAATATATTGACTGGTCCAAACAAATCCATGTGAAGCAGTTGTAGAGGCTCTTCAATTGCTGAATCAAGTTTCTTCCTAAATGATGCTTTAATTTGCTTCCCTTTTTGGCAGGCATCACACAGTCCATCCTTTATAAAATCCACCATAGGAATGCCTCTAACTAGCTCTTTCTTTACCAGCTCATTCATGGTCTTGAAGTTCAAATGAGATAGTTTCTTGTGCCATAGCCAACTTTCATCTTGACTTGCTTTACTGAGAAGACAAGTTACAGATTCTGCTTTAGTTGAGTTGAAGTCAGCAAGATACACATTTCCTCTTCTCACACCAGTGAGAACCACTTTGTTGTTTAGATTATTAATCACAACACAGGTTTCTTTGTTGAAGGTTACTGAGTTGCCTTTATCACAAAGCTGGCTGATACTCAACAGATTGTGTTTGAGACCATCCACTAATGCAACCTCTTTAATGATGACATTGTCCTTTGAAATCAAGCCATATCCCACAGTATAACCTTTGCTGTCATCTCCAAAAGTGATACTTGGGCCAGCTCTCTCTTCAAACTCTAGTGAGCAGGGTAGAATCACCAGTCATGTGTCTTGAACAACCACTATCCAAGTACCAAAGATTCCTTCTGTTTCCCTGATTACTTGAGGAACTTGTCTCTGTTTCATCAGACTTGGCCATAAGGGCTAGATTGACATAGCTGACATCCTCATCTTCATCCAAACCATCAGCTGCCCAGTCATTCTCTTGTGTAATAAAAGCCCTTTCCTTCTGTTTGAGTAGATCAAAGTATTTTTGCTTATAATCCACAGACTCAAATCTTTTCTTACTGGAATCTGACTTTCTACACTCATTTGCAAAATGCCCTGCCAAGCCACATTTGAAACACTTGAATTTTGATTTATCCACCATGTTTCTATTTGGCTTGGCAGCTCCAAAGTTCTTCTTGAACTTGAGCTTGGCAAATCTTCTTGAAAGGAATGCTAGGTGCTCATCAATGTCCTCCATGTCATCTTGGATCAATAAATCTTCACTTTCTGTAGCTAGCCCTTTACCCTTGCTTTCACAAGCCTTTGAAGTTGATTCCACAGCTTCCATCTTCACTTCCTTCTCCTTTTCCAGTTCAGCCACTAGTGTAATGGATCCTCCTTTCTTCTTTCCTCTCTCCATTCTTTCATCCTACTCTATCTCAAGCTCATAGGTCTTCAGAATGCCATACAGTCTCTCCAAAGTAAACTCCTTATAATCTTGTGAGTTTCTCAATGAGACTGTCATTGGTTTCCATTCCTTTGGAAGAGATCTGAGAAATTTCAGATTGGAGTCTTTAGTCTGATAGACTCTTCCATGCAATTTAAGAGCATTTTGTAGCTTTTGGAATCTACTAAAAATGTCAGTGAGTGACTCACTTTCTTCATTGTGAAAATGCTCATATTGCTGAATCAGGAGCTGCATTTTATTTTCTCTTACTTGCTCAGTACCATCACAGATTATTTTTATTGTGTCCCAAACTTCCTTGGCAGTCTTGCAGTTGATGATGTTATCAAACATGTCTGCATCAACACCATTGAACAGAATGTTCATGGCCTTTTTATCTTTCCTGACTTGTTCAATATCAGGATCAAACCATTCATGCCTTGGCTTTGGAACAGATGGTTCATTTCCTGTTGCAGCTCTCATTGGAACATGAGGGCCTCTTTCTATGCAGTCCACATAGGCCTCATCTTGAGAAAGCATATGAAGATGCATCTTTACCTTCCAATGATGGTAATTATCTTTATCAAGAAAAGGAATCTTGACTCCAACATCTTTCTTGTTCATCTTGCTGAATTGTTTTGATCTTTAAACTCTTTGTAGATTAAGAGCTCGCTCTGATACCAATTGTTAGTCCCTTAACAATATAGCAAGAATTACAGAAGGGGGGGTTGAATGGAATTCTTGAACCTTTTTCTTGAAATAAAAATATTCAACTCGATTATGGATATATTTGTTTTGATTAGCACAATGCGGAATGTAAACTTGAATGAATCAAAACTTAAGTAATTAAAAAACAAGAGTCTTTAAAAACTTTCTGGTGGATTAAACAATTCCACCAGAGATATATTTAATATATCGAGAGGACTCTGTGTGCAGAAATGCTCACAGCTGCTTACACAAAAAATTGAACTGCTAAGAACACAGGAAATGCTAAAGATAGTGCTTACAAAGATTTCTCTGTTGTTGTTTCTTAGCTGTCTCGGTTATTTTTCTATTTGCTACTCTCTTGGTTTATATAATACCAAGATTACAAAGTCAAAAGAACTGAACAAATATAAAATCTAACAGTCTTAATCTTTGCTGCTTTTCGTCCTCTATTACCCAGTTAATGAGCTTCCACAGTGTACTTTTATCCAACTCAACGGCTGTGTGTCAGCTTTCACTGTTCAACTGATGTTTGAATCTTGATCATCTGTCGACTTTCAGATCATCCGTCGATGACTTAATTGATCATCCGTCGACTGCTATGTTAAACATCCGTTGATAGCTATTTTGGTCATCCGTCGAAGCTTTGTTAATCATCCGTTGGTAGCTATTTTGGCACTTGACTTCATTTCACTTATACAGAATTACAAGACATTGCTTATGTACAGTTAATCAACCTATTCTGCATATCTAGTTAAAGTCAACATGACTTATATGCCACTACAGATTCTATACAAAGGTGCATACAACACTGTGCTACAAACTTATTACATAAGCTACTCACTCGATGGATAATAAGTTAATCATCCGTCGGGACTATAATGAGTTATCCGTCGAGACTATAATTCTTATCCGTCGAGTGCTACATTATTTCACTAAGTAAAATCTACTTAGATGTTTTGTTTAGGTAATCATCAAGTACTTAACATATTCACAACAGATTTACTTATATGAGAATAAAACATGGGATTCTAACTTCATTAAATACTTCATTCAAAGTCTATGTCTTTAACCTTAGCATGTGATGATGATGACAACTAATCAAATAACACGAAATTAGTATACGCTAACTTTCATTGTACGTATACCCTACTACTAAGAATCCACAAATAAGATAGAAGATAGCAGACACCAATTATGCTTAGACCCTATATGTCTATAATATTTGAAAACATAACGGTTGAAGAGAAAGTTATCTATCGTGATTACATAGGGTGAATAAGATGGTTAAAATTACCCACAAATTATGCATGTCAACTCATACATAAACATATGCTAGCATGACAAGTTCTAAACCTCTATATTCATTGTCGCTTCAATAGAGATTAACAAACAATCTTAGATGTTAGCTACGCATCAAAGACGAATAAGCACAACCAAACTAGGAAATCATAAATCACCACACACTAAAGATTATAAAATAATTAACCATTGAAATATATAGATAAATCCGTTAGAACCCCATGACAATGATTAGTTCATAATCGAACTCATCATCACCACGGGTTCCAATTAAAACATGATAATAAACAATATAAGAGTACTAGGGTTCAAAGACAAATAAAAACAAGCATCCAAAGTATCAACTATATTGAAGAATATAAAGTCTTCTTCTCCGTAGCCATCTTGTGCTCTCTAGGTCTTCGTATTGCTCTCCCTTCACTCCTTGTTATTAAAAATGACTTTTTATTGGTTTATATAGGCTTTTGGACGACCTGGGCTCGCTAAATCTTCAAATTAGACTCAAAACAGTATTCTGCTACAGGAACTGGGCACGGGCGCGCGGAATAGTGGAGCCGGCGCGGGGCTTGGCTGCATCTGGGCGCGGGCGTGCAATAGTGTTGTGCCGGCGCGCGGGGCTTCAGGTTCCTTGACTGTATCTTCTTCTTTTTGCCATAACTTGAGATCTGTTCTTCGGAATTTGACGATTCAACAGTCCACGTGAAGCTATCGAGATTTTCTTCAACTTGAGTATGTCCTAGGCTTCCAATTATTATCTCTTTTCAGAATATTTCATTGAAAAGCTTCTTTCTTCCTTCAACTAATGCTTGCAATGCAAAAATACATCAAACATACCAATTACTTGAGTCCAAAACACCAATTTAATCCTGAAATGAAGCGTTCCAAGTAGATATAAAATCCACTTATCACACCCCCAAACTTGAATATATGTTTGTCCTCAAGCATAAACAGACTCAAAAACTAAAAAAAACAAAATAATGCATGAATGCAACTACGTGAAAATACAACTAGATGACAATAAAATCGATCCCCTCAGAATAACCATAACCAAATGAATAAGCCAATGCCTCTAAGAATGCAACGACTTTTAACAGAGTTCGAATAAATCCCACAAACCAACTCACAAACCAGAAATATGCATATATGGGATGCTTAACAGATATATACTCTCGACACTAGATCCATAACCATAACTTATCTTTCATCAAAACAATTGCGAGTTTATAAAAAGAATAGACGATAAACACATAATGACTCGCAACACCTCCTTTCTACTAAAGTTATACAAGGATTCATGCTATTATTGAACACATAACAAAGATGCTTATTTGAGCATGCAATGAGTGAGGTCCCAAAAGACTTATATAATAATACCCATATAGCGAGCGTTAGGTTAGCGGATCCCAGACTATCAAAGCCTTAGAACACTAGGCACAAAGTCCCCTAGAACTTAATAACTCGAGTATTAAAGAGCTCTCTCTTGATCAATTATGCATAAACACAGACTTTTTTTTTCTCTTTTCTTTTTTTCTTTTTTTCTGAATGAGTGTGTTTCGCTCCATCTCATTCAAGCGTAGACTACTCATAAATTATGAGCCGGCTACTATCCATTTGACACCTAGCCTTATTCATAACTAGCAATGAAATCCAAGTTTTTCTCCAGTTTAAAAATTCAGTGTTCTTTTGCTATTAAGAGAATACCAAAAATTCTAGATATAAACAAGTGATTAAATCTCAACAAATAAATAAATATGATTATGATCTAGCTCAAAACCAATCCTATAAGACTTTGTGAATTTTTTTCTGGCATGCAAATCAATTCATTAGGACTTAAACATCCCTCTATTCGACATCATTACACTCAAATCAACATCAACCCATCAATCAGAAACAGCTCAATCTAAGGGATCATGTTATATGCATGCAAATGCAACTAAATGGACTCACATAATACATGAACAAAAATGCAAACAAAAATTACCTAAATGAACAATCATGCAAAAATATGAATGAAATATACTAAACATGCAATATGAATCTATATGGACACAACACAAACTAATCCTTACATTATCACCCCCAAACTTAAAATTTTCAATGTCTCCATTGAAGGTAATAGTAAGGATTCAAGGCATACCTAGTCGTTAGGAGGATCACCCTCCTCGAGTGGAGAATCAGGCGGCGGGTAAACAGAATCAGCTCCAAATACAGGCCAATCGACCTCGACATCAGTGGCCCGGAAAATAGTGCCCAAAGCCTGTGTCAAATTTGCAGCAAAATGACTGTGAATGTCGTGCATGGCCTCCATACACCTAGTCAACCTCCTATACTGTGCATCACTAAGACCAAACCTATCAACTGTCTGTGGTGCACGAGAGGGACCCTCTGTAAGCACGGGAGGAATGGGCTGGTTACCCTTTATGTAACGACCGAGAAAATTACGCTTGTATTATATTCTAATAAAGATAATTTATGTTTATTATTATGTGATTAAGTGTGTTGAGTCATAAAACCCTAATTGCTATGTGCTACGTGTTATTTGTTTCGATCAAAATGTGTTTCGGGTAATTATTGAGTGTTTTATTATAAGTTATAGGTTTTATATCAAAATCCGTACAGCTCAAACAGTGTTTTAAAAGCCCGTATTTCAAACAAAATCATTGGCCCTATTTTGCCAAAAATGACCTATACCACATCGCTATTCTGAACCCCTAGACGTTTACAAATTTACCTCTTTCGTGAAAAATGACTTTTTCGGACCCCTTCGGGAGTCAAAAACCCCACAAAAATCATATTTTTATTTTTATATGATCATGAAATTATTAAACATCATTTTTCTTTGCATTTTTGTAATATTCATAATTTTTGGGAATTTTTGACATTTATTTTGTATTTATTGGATATTTAAAAATTCATTATTAATACCCAAAAATTATAAAAATTGGGGCCAAATATTTTTATTAGATGTGTAATTAGCCCTTAACTTTATTTAGGGGTATTATTTTTCATAGTATAAATAGCTGGATTAATATTAATTTTTAGTTAATTAATTATTAAAAATCAGAAAAATCAAGAAATTGTGTTTGTTGGTGAAGAACAACTGCAGAATTAATCCATAGATTTGAAGGTGATTCTGTTAACCAAATCGATCATGTGAGTAATCAAAATGATCCTCTTGATCTCTACTTTTTGTTCATATCATCAATTTCATGTGTTGTTGATTTGATTTTCAATTCATTTTTTTAGGGTTTATGCTTGAATTAGGTGTTTGTGATTTAAGAATCGTTTGTTTGTTTTGATGAGTTATATAGCTTTCTATCAAGTTGAGGAATGATTTTGTAAGGTTAATTGATTCGTATAACCCCGGGAAGATGATTCCCAAGTTTTTGGTTTTTAGCAAACTTTGAATTCGTTTTTGGTAAATTTAGGGATGTTTTGATTGTTGTTGACTGTTGGGTTTGATTATAGAGCTCAGTAGCTTTGATTTTATGTATTAATCGACGAGGTTGGTTGTGTTTTCGGAGGAGGTGCAGTTTTCCAGTGAAGCCGCCAGAATACTTCGGTTTTGATCGGAGAAATCAAAAGGGACAGGAGGAGGTGTTGTTTGCGGTGAGAACGAGTTCCTGGAAGCGTTTAGCATCGATTCCAGCCAAGAACGGGATTGAAATCACGAGTTTTAACCACGTTTTGCAATCGCCGCAAACCGTCACCGTCGCCGGATTCTGGGACGGCGACGACGTGTTCTTCGTCGACCCGAGTCGACCAGGTTTCGACCCGGGAAATGACCCGGGTTTGATCCCCCAAATACCTGAATCCATTTTCTGTTTTGTGTTTATGGAATTTTTATTATTTATTTATATTTTATTAAATCAAAATCATTTTTATAAATTCTAAAAGTCTATTAAAAATTAATTTTAAATTCTGAAAATTATAATAATTAATTTCTAAATTATTTTATTAATTTAGAAATTCGATATTGATTATTTATAGATTAGTAGATCAGGTGTAATAGGATTAGTAATAGTGATAGTTTGAATAAAAGTTGTTTAGTTTAAAATATGAATAGAATAAAGTTTTGTAACAAAGAGAGTTCTTGAGATAGTTGATTCAGTTTGGCTTGTAATAAAGTTGGTTGTGGTTCTTGTTTTCAATCCTTAACCTTGAAAAGATCCTGAATAGTAGTAGGAGTTCGGGGTTAATTATTTTATTTATATTTTGCTTGTACAGGTTTAGTGAGTAATTAGTATTAATAATGCCCTAAATCTATACCCCGGATTTGGAGGGTGTTATAGTTGGAATCAGAGCTTAGGTTATGGCCCTTGAAAACAAGAACATTAGAGTTAAGATAAGATAGAAAGATCACATGAGATAGGAGTTAGGATGCTAGGATTGTTTGTTTATTAAGATTAGGAGTTTGTGAGTTTTAGGAATGTGATTTGATCTTTTATTATGTTATGGTTATTATATTAGATGGTTTTCTCAGCGTCATCCTCGGAGCGGACAGCTTCAGACCCAGTGGTACCACCAGCATCGATTCAGGCATTTCCACCACTGCCACCACCACCCCCATTGCCACAGGGACCCCCACCAGAGCAGTTGTCGGTACCCCCTACACCAGAGGTACCTGACTTTGTTGATTATTTTTCTCATTTTGAACCGGAGATACTTGATTTTCAGCCGTTAGAGTTTCTGATATTTGATATTCCTGATATGGTTGACATCCCACAGTGGGAGGAGTTGGAGCCGTAGATTCCATCACCACAGCCAGAGACTCCACAGTTTCAGCCAGAGCCACCTATATTTGCACCCTCAGGAGCAGCCTGTCTTATTTCCCACACCATTAGCTATTTATGCCCCTGTACCTGGGATATACCAGTTTCCACAGCAGGAGTTCATGGATGAGGTAGTTGTTGACCAGCCATTAACTACCCGAGGTTCCCGGACTGATCTTCGTGAGCCCCATATGTTATCTTACCAGCAGTTCCAGAGTGAGAGGGAGGAGAGACTGAGATGGCAGAAACAGTGTCGAGAGATACTTGGGTTATTCGAGACCAGAGAGGATGGACCAGTCAGAGCACTTCAGCCAAATTATATACTGAGGGACAGACTTCGTCAGATACTTAGGGCAGGATCTCGGGAGATGATTGATTTGAGACAGCAGGATGTGCACACCGATGTTGTGTATCGTAGGGCTATGAGACTGACTGAGACCGTACTAGAGGCGCTACAGCAGGAGTTGGGCCGTGTGCCAACCGGATTTTGATTTCAGCTGACAGTATGATGTTGTACCATATTTATTATATATAGATAGATGTAGCATAGTATAGTATGACTAGTTTGTATGCGTGTAGCCGCTAGTTTTGACTGGTAATAGTAGCAGGATGACTGATATGTTGTAGACCTTTTTGTATCAAGCACCGACACCTGTAGTTGGTATTATACCCATATACATATATAAAATGAACATTTTCACATTTTCTTTTATTTTCCAGCCTTTTAAGATTTTACATTTATTTTTACTATTTACAGTTGCATTATTCTAAAATGTTGTTTTTATATACAACCATGCTGTATCATTTACTTTTCCAAAAGTTTCAATTATTTCAAAATGATTTACTTAAACATTAAATTGTTTTTCTTTCCAATATCAACTGTTCAAATTTTGTTTTAATACCATACACATTGTTTCTTTATTTATATCACCTGTTTAATAAACTGTTATTAAAAGAACCAATTGTTTTATTATCAGAACTATGACACCTAAAAGAAAAACAAGAACCGAGTCGTCTAATGGCAATAGCGAGGGTCAGGACAATAATAATCCCATGAACCAAATGTTTCACCTCATACAACAACAGATGATGATGATGCAACAACAGATGCAGCAACAACAGCAGCAATTTCAACAACAAATGCTACAGCAAGTCATTCATCCAGAGCACGAAGCACCACCAGCAGCACCGGTAGTTACTTTCAAGCAATTACAGTTGGTGATGCCTATGGAAGTCGAAGGTTCCGCAGATCCTACAAAGGCGAGAGCTTGGTTAAAAGAAATAGAGAAGGCCTTTGTGTTAATTAAAGTTGAGGAAGATCTGAAGACAAATTTTGCTAGTTACTTTCTGAAATGTGAAGCCAATTACTGGTGGGAATCGACAAAAGCTTTGGAAGAAGAATGTGTAGTGACTTGGCATAGATTTACCGCTCTTTTTCTAGAGAAGTATTTTCCTCGTTACATGAAGAATCAGATGAAGATCAAGTTTTTGGAGTTGAAGCAGGGTAATTTGTCGGTCGTGGATTATGAAGTCAAGTTCACTGAATTGGTCAGATTTGTTCCCGAGCAGGGGGACACTGATGAAAAGAGAGCCAAGAGGTTTCAGCAGGGATTGAATCCATGGATCTGTAGCAGGGTAACAGTGTTCGAGCTGACAACTTATACAGCCGTTGTTCAGAAGGCCATGATTATTGAAGGAGAGAGTAAAGTATCTCAGAAAGAGAAGGGACCAGGAAGTTTCCAGAACCGTTCTAACAGAAGGCCGGGATTTCAAGCCCGGGGAAATGTGAATTTCTGAAGAACAGAGAAGGGTAACCAGAGGACGGGTGACCGACTCCCAGCCCCAAATCAGCAGGGACTTATCCGACCACCTATACCTAATTGAAGAATATATGGGAAGAAACAAACTGGGATTTGTAACAAGCCAAATGTCACGTGTTTCAAGTGCAAGCAGAAGGAACACTAATCTGGAGATTGTCCGATGGGGAAGGCAGAAGTCACTTGTTTCCAATGCGGAAGAAATGAACACATTGTCAAGGATTGTAGGGGAGCAGCAATGGCCGCCAGCATTCCAAGGGTTTTAGCATTACCTCCACCACCACCACCACGGAATCAGCCCAGGACAAGGACTTTTAACATGTCAATGAAAAAAGCGGTACAGAGTCCGAATGTGGTTGCAGGTACGCTTCTTGTGAATTCTGTAAATGCTCAAGTATTGATTTATTCGGAAGCTACGAGGTCTTTTATTTCTGAAAATTTTATTCCTAAGATATATTGAGATTCGTCGGTTAGATGAGGTGTTGGTTATAAAATTAGCAAATGATGATCAGATTGCGGTAGATCGAGTGTGTCCAAGTTGTGATATCGAAATAGCGGGATATCATTTCTCAATTAACTTGATACCTTTCAAGTTAGGAGAATTTGATGTTATTTTAGGAATGGATTGGTTAGCCAGTAATAATGCTCAGATCGATTGCACAAACAAGAAGGTAAAACTACGAACCGAAGAAAATGCAACGGTAACGTTCAAAGGTGAAAGGCAAAAACAGAAATTCTTAACGATGATGCAGACGAGACGATTACTGCGTCAAGGATGTCAAGCTTACTTAGCCTATGTGTTGGATACGAAAAAAGGAAGCCCCAAGATTGAAGATATTCATGTAGTTTATGAGTTTTTCGATGTCTTTCTAGATGAACTTCCAGGATTATCTCCGGATCGAGAAATCGAGTTCACTATTGATTTGGCACCAGGGACTGAACAATTTCAAAAGCTCTGTATCGAATGGTGCCTGTTGAAATGAAAGTATTAGCGAAGCAATTACAGGATCTTCTCGATAAAGGAATTATAAGACCTAGTGTGTCCTCATGGGGCGTACCAGTGTTATTCGTGAAGAAGAAGGACGGTAGCTTGCGACTATGTATCGATTCTCGTGAGCTGAACAAGTTAATTATCAAGAACAAATATCATTTGTCCTGAATTGATGACTTATTTGACCAACTGAAAGGAGCGACATGGTTTTGAAAAATCGATTTAATATCAGGTTATCACCAATTGAAGATTAAGGCAGAAGATATTCCAAAGACTGCGTTCTGAACGAGATATGGACATTACGAATTTCTAGTGATGGCGTTTGGACAAACCAATGCACCAGCAACATTCATGGATTTGATGAACCGAGTATTCAAGAAGTATCTGGATAAGTTTATCATTGTATTTATTGATGACATCTTGATCTATTCGAAGACGGAAGAAGAACATGCAGAACACCTGAAAATGACATTGGAAACGTTGAGAAAGGAACAACTTTATGCGAAATTTTTGAAATGCGAATTTTGGTTAAAGGAAGTGCAATTTTTAGGATATATCATCAGCGTTGAAGGAATTCAAGTCGATCCAGCGAAGATTGAAGCTATTTTAAACTGGAAAAGACCAAAGACTCCGATGGAAGTCAGAAGTTTCTTGGGATTAGTAGGTTATTACAGAAGGTTTGTTACAGACTTTGCAAAGATAGCTACGCCACTGACCAATTTGACCCGGAAGAATGAAAAGTTCAAATGGAATGAGAGATGCGAAGAAACTTTCCAAGAATTGAAGAATCGACTGGTAACCGCACCTGTACTTGTTAAACCTGATGATCTAGGATACTTTGTTATTTACAGCGACGCTTTTTATCGAGGACTCGGATGTGTTTTGATGCAATATGGCAACGTAATCGCATATGCTTCTAGACATCTAAAGCCTCATGAGCAAAAATATCCGACGCATGATCTGGAGCTAGCAGCAATTGTATTCGCACTAAAACTCTGGAGACACTACCTTTATGGTGAGAAGTGTGAAATCTACACGGATCATAAAAGTATGAAGTATATTTTCACGCAGAAAGAACTCAACATGCGATAGCGACGTTGGCTAGAGCTAATCAAAGATTACGATGTATCAATCAATTATCATCCAGGCAAAGCGAATGTGGTAGCAGATACATTGAGTCGAAAAGGAAGATTGAATTTGTTAACATCTTCAGAAGACTTGATTAAAGAATTCGATAAATTGGAAATTGAAGTTCGTGTTCCAGAAAGTTCCCCGGAAATAATTTATGTCATGACTTTTCAGCTAGAATTATTGGAAAAAAATAAGAAGACGTCAAGAAGAAGTAATGAATCACGAAATTGACAATTTATCAGGAGAAGAAATTACCAGCCAGAGAGATGACAAGGGAATTTTTTGAGCTGCTTCGAGAATCTGGATACCTAATGTACCGGAATTGAAAGCGGAAATTTTGCAAGACGCGCACAACTCAAGATATTCAATTCATCCCGGAAGCACCAAGATGTATAGAGATTTGAAGGAAAACTTTTGGTGGCTAGATATGAAGAAAGAAATAGCAGAATGGGTCAGTAAGTGTTATACGTGCCAAAGAGTCAAAGCTGAACATCAACGCCCGAGCAGATTACTACAACCACTAGATATTACATAATGGAAATGGGAGCACTTAGCTATGAATTTCGTAGTAGGACTTCCAAGGACCAGGACAAATCATGATGCGATTTGGGTTATTATCGACCGATTAACGAAGTCAGCACATTTCCTTCCAATCAACGAAAGGTTTTCACTTGACAAGTTAGTACATCTATATCTCAAGGAAATTGTGATGCGTCATGGAGTACCTGTATCTATTGTATCAGATCGAGATTCCCATTTTAATTCGAGATTTTAAAGATAATTCCAGGAATGTCTAGGGACCAAGTTAAATATGAGCACCACTTACCATCCACAAACGGATGGGCAGAGTGAAAGGACTATTCAGATAATTGAAGATATGCTACTTGTTTGCGCAATAGATTTTGAAGGCAATTGGGATGAGCACTTACCACTAGTGGAATTCTCTTACAACAACAGCTACCATGCGATTATCGGAATGCCACCTTATGAAGCTTTATACGGAAGAAAATGCAGATCACCTACATGTTGGGGTGAAGTTGGAGAATGCTAGATTCTAGGTCCAGAATCAATTCAGCAGACCAAGGAAAAAGAAGAAATTATTTGAAAGCGACTCGAAGCAGCACAGAATCGACAGCGTAAATACGTAGATCCAGCCAGAAGGAATGTGGATTATCAAGAAGGGGAGCATGTACTGCTAAAAGTATCACCATGGAAGGGATTGACTAGGTTTGGCAATAAGGGCAATTTAAAGCCTCGATATGTCGGTCCATTTGAAATTCTGAAGAAAGTCGGAAAAGTTGCATATGAATTAGCTTTACCACCCAATATGCAACATGTTCATAATATATTCCATGTGTCAATGCTTAAGAAGTATAACCCTAATACAAAGCATGTAATAAAATATGAGCCAATAGAGCTTCAGGAAGATTTGTCACATATAGAACAGCTGGTAAGAATTGTAGATTAGCAAGAGAGAGTATTAAGGAATAAGTCTGTACCATTAGTGAGAGTTTTGTGGAGAAATCCTGTGGTTGAAGTATCGACCTGGGAGCATGAGAGTGATATGTTAGAAAAGTACCATCAGCTATTTTCATAGCGTGATTCTGAGAACAGAATCCTATTAAGGGAGGGAGAATGTAACGACCGAGAAAATTACGCTTGTATTATATTCTAATAAAGATAATTTATGTGTATTATTATGTGATTAAGTGTGTTGAGTCGTAAAACCCTAAATTGATATGTGCTACGTGTTGTTTGTTTCGATCGGAATGTGTTTCGGGTAATTATTGAGTGTTTTATTATAAGTTATAGGTTTTATATCAAAATTTGTACAACTCAAACAGTGTTTTAAAAGCCCGTATTTCAAACAAAATTATTGGCCCTATTTTGCCAAAAATGACCTATACAACATCGCTATTCTGAACCCCTAGACGTTTTACAAATTTACCTCTTTCGCGAAAAACGATTTTTCCGGACCCCTTCGGGAGTCAAAAACCCCACAAAAATCACATTTTTATTTTTATATGATCATGAAATTATTAAACATCATTTTTTTTTGCATTTTTGTAATATTCATAATTTTTGGGAATTTTTGACATTTATTTTGTATTTATTGGATATTTAAAAATTCATTATTAATACCCAAAAATTATAAAAATTGGGGCCAAATATTTTTATTAGATGTGTAATTAGCCCTTAGTTTTATTTAGGGGTATTATTTTCCATAGTATAAATAGCTGGATTAATATTAATTTTTAGTTACTTAATTATTAAAAATCAGAAAAATCAAGAAATTTTGTTTGTTGGTGAAGAACTACAGAATTAATCCATAGATTTGAAGGTGATTCTGTTAACCAAATTGATCATGTGAGTAATCAAAATGATCCTCTTGATTTCTACTTTCTGTTCATATCAATTTCAGGTGTTGTTGATTTGATTTTCAATTCATTGTTTTAGGGTTTATGCTTGAATTAGGCGTTTGTGATTTAAGAATCATTTGTTTGTTTTGATGAGTTATATAGCTTTATATCAAGTTGAGGAATGATTTTGCAAGGTTAATTGATTCGTATAACCCCGGGAAGATGATTCCCGAGTTTTTGTTTTTTAACAAACTTTGAATTCGTTTTTGGTAATTTTAGGGATGTTTTGATTGTTGTTGACTATTGGGTTTGATTATAGAGCTCAGTAGCTTTGATTTTATGTATTAATCGATGAGGTTGGTTGTGTTTTCGGAGGAGGTGCAGTTTTCCGGTGAAGCCGTCGGAAAACTTCGGTTTTAATCGGAGAAATCAAAAGGGACAGGAGGAGGTGTTGTTGGCGATGGGAACGAGTTCATGGAAGCGTTTGGCATCGATTCCAGCCAAGAACGGGATTGAAATCACAAGTTTTAGCCATGTTTTGCAGTCGCCAGAAACCGTCACCGTCGCCGGATTCTGGGACGGCAACGGCATGTTCTTCGTCGACCCGAGGCGACCCGGTTTCGACCTGGGAAACGACCCGGGTTTGTACGAGTAGTTGATCGATAAGTTGAATTATGATTCGAGCGTTCGTTTATTTATTCGAGGTGTGTCGTAATAGTTATTCATATCGAATAATTAATCGTAAATGATCGATTTAGTCGTATAATTGGTAATAATTTATGATTAATGGTAATAATTTGTAAATAATTTGAATAATTAAGGATTAATTATTTTAAAATACAATAAATATTAAATAATTATTTAAAAATATAATTAAGGTTTATTTATTTATGATTAATTAATTATAATTGATTTATAATTAAAAATAATTTTGTTTATTGCATAGTAATTAAACCGTTAGTCCGATTTGAATAAAACGAAGACCCTTAGACTGAGTAAAATGACCTGATTCCATTAAAAATAATTATAAATCATAATTTCTTCCTAAAGCGAATCGTCTTGTGGTAGTTAATTGCTTCTAGGCCCTATTAGGAGTAGAATCGAGTCCAAAAATCCCGAAAAATTAGTAATCGAACCAGATAGTGTTAGTTAATGCGAGTTCAAGTCTAGTATCGATTTTAAAAATAATTATGAGTCTAAAATTAATTATGTGCCTTATGTGCTATGTGCTTTACGTGATTATGTGAACCTTATGTGCTATATAATTATATATGCGAGTCAGATAGGATCGTACGGGTAGACGATTAGGGTTACGTGGTATCAATTCAGGATACGCGTATGAAGTAAGTTATCTAAACGGATATCTTTCCATGATAAATTCCATATCCTCAAGGCGAATCAAGAAAGAGGCAGAAGGCAGTGAATCGCATGAGATGAAGTGCATACCAGGCAAGTTTTTCCCCTATTCTAAGTTCAGAATAGTGAAGTATATCCCACTTTCCATAACAATTATACCTTGATAATTATTGTTCACATATACTGATACACAATTATTAATTCTTGTCTCTATTTCATTTCGATTCTTGATTTCTCCCAATTTATTGAATCCTCTATTCATATTCCAATACTTTTACCCTTGTTACATATACTCTGATATATCCTGATGTTGGGATACATCATAAGCATACCGATTGTTCTGGATGCTAAGCTATGGACTGTATGGTTACGATGTGGGCCAGGTATTAACCGGACCCTTGATTATGAGGCCATATTTTCCTGGGTACCCCTTATGTTGGTTGGTTCTATGCAGTTGGGTATAGATCTGCACTGTATCCTGACTGATCAGCAGGTTATAGTGCATATGTTGGTTTTTGTTTCCAGTCTTATTCATTTGGCACTCGCCAACAATGGTAAATTATTATTCTTTACAAAAACAGATGGTTGTTCAAACCAGCAGATTAACGGTTCATTTATTTTTCTCTCTGTATACTATTATATTGTTGCAGGCTTGTTGAGTAATTTGCTCACCCCCTTTTACTGTTATTCCCATTGTTTTTCAGTTAAGGTTGAGAATGAAACCCATCAGAATCCGAGTAGTCAAGAAGCGAGTCAAGCAGCGGGACCCTCTTATACCAAGGGTGTTTTTCCCTATCCCAGAAGAGAGCTTTGAATTACCAGATCAAGTGTAACAGGATAAGTAATAGTGATAGTTTAAATAAAAGTTGTTTAGTTTAAAATATGAATATAATAAAGTTTTGTAACAAAGAGAGTTCTTGAGATAGTTGATTCAGTTTGGTTTGTAATAAAGTTGGTTGTGGTTCTTGTTTTCAATCCTTAACCTTGAAAAGATCCTGAGTAGTAGTAGTTCGGGGTTAATTATTTTATTTATATCTTGCTTGTACAGGTTTAGTGAGTAGTTAGTGTTAATAATGCCCCAAATCTATACCCCGGATTTAGAGGGTGTTATACTTTATATTATCATAGATATATTCCATCCCCTTGGGTGCACCTAAAAATGCATAACTCAAATTATCTGCCAACGGTATTAGCCCAAGTGTGGGAGCTTCTTCAATAAACGGCTCGAGACACTCCTGAGAAATTTTTAGTTCTGCTAACCCAAGAGAATCGAATGGCATATCCAACTTCCTCTTCCACAGAGGTGCATTCAAAACCTGCAGTTGCTCTGCTCCTTCTTCATCTTCAATAACTGATTCCCCTATTAAGGATCTCTCTACGGTATCTGACTTTGGCAATTGCTCAAGCTCCGAATTCACAACAGAGTCGACCCGCTCTACTTTAAAGCACTCCTCTTTATCCGTGGGTAACTTTATTGCCTTGAACACATTAAAAGTGACCTTCTGATCTTGAACCTTCATCGTAAGCTCTCCTTTTTACACATCGATCATAGTCCGGCTTTAGCCAAGAATGGTCTTCCCAAGATGATGGGAATCTTCTCATCTTCCTCGAAATCTAGAATTACAAAATCAGCAAGAAAGATGAGTTTGTCCACCTTGACCAAGACATCCTCCATTATACCTCGTGGATAAGTGATGGTCCGATCGGCCAACTGTAAGGGCATATTTGTCAGTTTTGGCTCAGGCAAACCAAGTTTCTTGAAAACAGATAATGGCATAAGATTGATGCTAGCTCCCAAGTCACACAAACACTTGTCGAAAGACAAGTTTCCAATAGTGCAAGAAATAGTGAATCTTCCAGGATCTTTAAGCTTCGGAGGCAATTTTTGTTGCAGCACAACACTGTACTTTTCTATTAGAGCAACAATTTCCAACTCCTCAAGTCTTAGCTTTCGAGATAGAATACCCTTCATGAACTTAGCATAGCTCGGCATCTGTTCTAGAGCTTCCGTAAAAGGTATTTTGATATGCAGCTTCTTGAAAACCTCCAAAAACTTAGCAAACTTCTTCTCAAACTTCTACTTTTGAAGCCTTTTAGGAAATGGGGGAGGCGGATAGCCTTGTTTCTCCCATGTATTCTGCTCAAGAGTAGTGTTTTCAGCAGAATTTTTCTTCGTTTCCGCTCCGCCATCCATTTTCTCAGCAGAATCAGCCAAAATTTCACTTTCTGAAGTTTGAAAGGGCGCGGGCGCGCCAACATTCTGGAAAAAAAAATCAGATTCTTCATCTTGATGATTTTGAGGGTTTGCGTCCTTTCCAAACCTCAAGGTGATTGCATTAATCTTTTATTTGACTTCCCTCTTGCCTGGATTAGCTTCTGTATCACTTGGAAGAGTTCCTTGTGGTCGGTTCAATAAGGCGTTAGCAATCTGCCCTATTTGATTCTCCAGATTCCTGATAGAAACCGTTTGGCTTTTGCACATCAGCCTCAACTCCTCCAATTCAGATTTTTCATTAAAAGATGGACGTGGTCCTCCATGAAATTATTGTTGCATCCCTTGTGGCTAAAATTGATGTCTTGGTGCAAACTATTGCTGGAAACCAGGGGGATTGAATTTCTTGTTTCCGAACTGCTGGTACGGCTGTTGTATTGCATTCTGATTGTTGCTCCAGCTGAAGTTCGGATGATTACGGTTGTTAGGATGGTACATGGCAGGAACTGGCTGCTACAGCCTATGAAAGTTGCTCACAAACTGAGCTGATTCACTAGATATAGCACAATGCTCCGTCGCATGCGCACCTGCACACAGCTCACAAACACTGGCTATTTGATTAACTCAATAGTTGGCCAGAGAATCAATTTTCATAGTTATCGCCTTTAGCTGAGTAGTGATAGCCATAGCTGTATCCACCTCAAGAACTCCTGCTACCTTGCTCTGTGGCATTCTCTGGGTTGGGTTCTGATATTCATTTGCAGCCATCATCTCGATCAGCTCATAAGCTTCCTCATAGCTTTTAGCCCATAAAGCTCCACCTGATGTTGCATCGAGCATAGGTCTCGACTGTGATCCCAACCCATTATAGAAGCAATTTTTCATCATCCAGTCAGGAATTCCATGATGTGGACACTTTTGCAGCATCTCCTTATAATGCTCCCAAGCTTCACATAGAGATTCCCCTGATTGTTGCGCGAATTGAGTAAGAGCATTCCTGATTGCAGCTGTCTTTGTTAGATATATTTGTGATGTCTGAAAGAGAGATGTCCTAAGTCCAATCATGTATGAGGATTTAGGAATAACTTTTATGTCATCTGTTTTGATTTCATTGATATAAATAAAAGGCTTGTTTTGTTTTTATTGCGGGCTCTATCTATTTAAATGTTTAAATAAGATATACCACAGTTTAGAGTAAAGCTTTTTATAGATTGTGATGAGATCATAATAATGAGACCTAAAAGATGATAACTCTAAACTTAAATAGTTCATGGTCGTAGGATTACTAACTGGTAATTAATAATCTGCAAAGATCGGTACATAGTATGCTTGCTTCATTATGAAGGATGTTTGTTCTCATAGACATTTGTGTGGTGACACTATAGCTAGTATGTAGGTGCTTATTATAGAATAAGTTCACTGAACATGACTCACACAACTGAACAACTGATGGAGTTCACTCACGTGTCAGCAGTTGTTCACATAGTGATAGTTGTACAAGTATCCTTAGACTTGAGATCATCATAGTCATCTTGTGTACACTGAACTATGCTTTGGTTTAGTTCTTAGTCTCAAGGGACAATTATAAGGGCTCTACTGGGTATAGGAATTTGTACACGAAGATAGTGTATGATCAATAAAGGATCTACCCCTTCCAGTGTAGGAAGAGAATGTTCAATGCTGATCCACTTATGTTAGTTCAGGAATCTCTTGCCAGAGTGAATAAAATATGATTAATATGATTAATTAATTAATCATATTTAATGAATTAGAGAATTTATATAAATAATGATAAAATAGTTTTATTATTATTTATTTCTACTATCGGCTTAATATTGAACCTACAAGGTCACACCATAAAAGAGAATGATTTAATGGTGAAGGAATTAATTAATAATGGCTGATAATTATTTATTTATGAAATAAATAATTAATTGGCAAATTTAATAATTGATTAAATGAGATTTAATTGATTATAAATTAATTAAGAAAAGGTTCTTAATATTATTAATTAAGAATTTAATTTTTGGAAATTAAATCAAGTGAGAGAATTATTTCTAAAGAGTTTAGAAAAAGGATTAATAATTAAAAGGTGTTTTAATTATTAGTGAGAATAATAAAGGGTTAATAATAATAATATTTTATGGCAAAATTTTCAGCTGGATTTTCTCAATTAAAAATAGAAATTTAGCCATAACACCCATATTATTATAATTTTTAAAATTATTTAAATAAATTAACTCGACCCATATTTTGCACGGAGTACGAAGTAGTAACATGAATTGACTTTTTCATGGTACTCTGGCCAGATACGAATGCAAGTATTAGAACATGTTCCGTAATGCTGAACTTACATACAGCTCCTTCCAACTTGTTTACGGAAAAATTTCAAAATAATTTTGTATTATGTATTTATGTTGAATAATATACATATTCTTTTTTGAGGCTACGTTCTAATTGCATATTAATAAAAATAGCTGGTTTGAAGGCAGAAGCAAGTTTTGGAGATTTGCTAATTGATTTCATTCTCATTTGGAAATTTCATCAAGTTGATCGAATTTGGATAAGTTCGAATTTAATGTTTGTTATACTGAGATATAAACGTCAAACCCGTAACCACTTAAGATATTATAGATTGATTGACAAAAAGATAGAGTTAAGTAGTTAAGGATATCAACTTGTTGACTTGAGATACGAAATTAAATTATAAACTGACAAAATTTGTGCCAATAAAAGTAGGCATGGCTTGCAGCTTCATTGTGCTACCAAGCCCTTCCAAAGATGAATGCTTGCAAGTTGATGTGCGCATCACTTCTCTTGAGCATTGTAGTTTTGGACAGAGTTGTAGCGAGTCCACCACCATCTTGTAATAATGTGGAGTGTCCGACTTACAATCTAATTGACTCCGGACCAGGAGGCGCTTACGAAATCCGGAAATACACTGACATTGTTTTCATTACAACTTCTCCGATCCGAGGTGAAGGATTTCTTCAAGCTACACATTCCGGTTCCATCTCGTAAGGACTGTGTCCCTCTTATCTCGTAAGTTATATATGTATATATATATATATAAACCTTAATTTGTTGATCTACAAATCAACTTATCCATGCTCTGTGTTGTAGGCCACTTATATACATTGTAGGTAAAAATGACCGGGGGCAAAGAATAGAGAGGGCAGCTCCAGAGGTAACCCAAGTCTCATTATCAGGATCAGAAACAGTGTATGCTGTGAGCTTTTACATTCCCAAGAAAAATCATGCTGAATCCGCCATTACCAACAGATGAAAGCCTTAAAATCCAAAGAATCCCAACAACTTATGCAGCTGTTAGGCAATTTCCAGGATCTGTATCAGACACTAATGTCGTAGATGAAACTAATGCTTTGATCAAAAGTCTTACCGGGACCAAATACATGGCAGCCATCAACAAATCTTGCGGTGGTGATCCGGCACATAATTACTTTGTTGGGCAGTATCACTCTCCCTTCTTGCTTATTGACCGAACCAATGAAATCTGGTTGCTTTTCCAAATGTAAACACATAACTGTAGTGTAAAATCACAAAAAAAAATGATATGAAAAATAATTATATGATTTATGGTTTTGTTTGTCATATTCATAAAAACCTGCCTTTAGGATATGACAGTGTGCCTCAGTGGCACCTACTGTTTAACAGAAACCAAAATTCCAAACGAAGTATAAACTACTAAAGCTAAAAACAGGGCTTGAACACTAATCGTAGATACGATCTACAAAATACAAGAAAATTTGTCACTGCAAGATATGTATTATGTGCCTCCTTTTCAACAAAATGTTGAAAATGTTATGAAGACCCGGTTTCAACTACCTAATTACTCATCTAATCACTTGTAATACACATCAAAATTTACAATGATTAGAAGTTTGAGAAGGAGCATCTTCCCAGTTGTCCTCATCTCCTACATAAACGTAAGGGGGATCTTACTGAAGGTGCATTATAATGCTTCCTGTCTTCTCCAATATGCAATCTTCAATCTTCAATCAGGAGATTGAGTTGAGAGTAGGGAATCGAAAATAAACCCATTCTGCACTGAAGCATATCTTTTGTGAGATTTACTGCTGTCATAACTGCAACATGATACAGTTCTATGGGAGGAATACTCCGGCACATATACTGTGTTAAATATCGAGGACAGAGGATCCATATTGCTTCCATCAGCACAATCCACCGTGCTGAAGGAGTCACGAGTACTCTCAGTGGTGAAGGATGCGTCATCTGAGCTGGTAAAAATGGACCAGTCACTTGAGTTGGCATCTAAGAACTCCATCTTTCTCGAATTTGGGTCACCTTCAATAAATGGCAAGTTATTTCTATCTAAATTATTAACAGTCCCATTGGTAAAGCACATAGATGTCTCTGGTTTATGATCAGACGAATGATATGCATTGAGAACGTTCCCACTGATATTAGTTTCTTCTGTCCTTGATAATGTTTGTGTTTTTGATGACCAGTGCTTTGGAAGACCTCGAGCTTGCTGTGGTATTCCGGACTGAGTTCTTGCCGGACGAGGGCACGACCTACAAAGAAATATTAAACTTTTCTAAAAATAAGCAGGAATTACACATTACAAAGTTGATATTCATTAAATATGATCATATAACCAGCACTATGATCATTCCTATACCACTATATAAAACTAAACGGATTTTATGATCGCAATGGTGTTTTACAGTTTCAGGATTTTCTTCTAGTCAAAAGAAAAACAAATGATCCTAAACATTTTGTAGACAGCTCATATCAGTAAATTGGTCTACAGCGAATTTAAAAATTTTGCTCCGGCATATGCTTACCTCATATAAAATAATATATATGCTTCTTCAGACATGACTTGGCTCATATGCACTGGCTGCACCTGTAATCAAGCATATTTTAAACATTCAAAAATTTATCTAAGAAAACACTGAACATAAGCAAGTCCCGTCAGGAGGACCTAGATTGATTTCATAGAATTTCTTTTCCCCTAAAAAGAAGTACGAATTTATAGTTGCACCAATATTACTAGATTCCATCCACACCTCATTAGAACTAAACTGTTGTAGCAATATACAAAGGATGCCTGGAGAAAAGGGTAGTGGACTGGTTGGGACTATATAACACTACTGAGTTACAGGTTCGAGGATTACAAGAATCGAGTATATTTTGAAACCCTGAGAAGAGAATATTAAGGCTGGGATATATCAAAGCAAACATGTAACAAATAGGAAAATGGTCTTCGAAACATATATTATTTATCTAGATATTAAGTAGAGCTCCCACCAATACGTGTATATATAATATTCTGGTTACCTCAGTGTCATCAATCCTGAACCAGCTTCCTTGTAAATTCTTTACATAGGCAATATAATGCCCAGAAAAAGATGCACTCTGTGTATCTAAATGCACAACAACAGCATAGAGGATGTACAGTGGAGGAATGTCATCTGTTCCAGTCATGAATGGAATCATATCCAGCATGTCTGGAAAAGTAATACACTTACTTATCTTCCCATAATTTCCCTCCTGAAACAGAAAAGGAACTGAATCAGCCTCAATTGATTTTCAGATATGCGGTTAAAAGAATCTGCACCTAAATTGCTCTGAGAAACATGAAATGAAAGTTCTGTGAGGGTGCAAACAAATTTGTAACCGACATGTGAATTAAAAATGTTGAACAGCAGAAGATGAAAAAGACATGATCTTGGTGGCAACCTATTATATAGAGTCATGCACTATTTATTAAGCAGTAGAGTTGACGGACATTATTGAGCACATTTCTAATAAGTTTTACTCGTGCTGCTGAGCAAGGTAGATACCTGGAATCTTTTTAAGACAATTGTTAAGATATTTGGAGCCTCCTGTATGCTCAACTGTTTGCGGGCTCGGACATAAGCAGCACACCTTTTTAAAATATAATACATTATATACAATTGTAGTGCAATTCCAGAGAAAATTTGAAAACTTTTCATTTGGCTACAGTAATCCAACCTTCCACATCTATACATGTTTTCTCCATCTAAATCTTCTGCGCTTGTAAACTGAGTTAATGCATCTTCCAAAGATTCAACCCATCCAAATATCTCCAATGTTAGATCCATAATGCTTTCATACCGTTCTGACTCGTTATGACATCTCAAACATTTGACCTGGTTGAAACAAGCTCGACTTGTGAGTCATTGCATCCATCTAAAGAACCATATCATCTATAACTTGAATCTGATAGATGCTGAGAAGGTGAAGACATTTTTACCTTAGATCTAAGGCGTCCACCAAAAGTGTGATGTATAAAGGTTGTTTCCTGCAACTTAACGTCTACCATATTTTCTCCATCCAATCCCTCCAGCCCTATAGATTGCATCGAAGTAACCAAAAACCTAATCACGAAGAAGCCGATTTGGGTAAGTATTTAAAAATGTAAAACTCAAACACAGCTCCGCCTTTTTTCTTAGACAAACTGGTCGCACATTTAGGCTTTTGTGTTAGCTCACACAGGCACAATTCTCTATTAAAGACACATACATAGTGTTACATATATATGCACTAAAAGTGTTGTAACCTTCTATAAAAAGTTTTGATTTTTGCAATCCACACAGGAAACAGAGATTGTCAGCAAACATTAAAAAACAAGTGAAATTCCACTGCTCAATAATCAAAGTTCAGAAGAAAAACCCGAGCGCAAAAGGAGAGTAGATGCAGGATTTGATACCTTAAGAACTCATGTGCATCTTCCTGACTTCCGTCACCAATTTGGCAATTAATATTACGCATGTTTGTAAGGATTCTGCTAGGTGACAGTGGACCTCCACTTTCTGTCAGTAAAGTTGCATGCTTCTCCAGTTCACACATAAGACACCAATCTTTAGCGCGGCCTAAATTTACCGTGTACCATTATTTTAATTTTTTTTAACAAAAAAGTAATCAGCTCTCCATTACGAGAAACAAAAAGGGGTACATGAGATGTTAGCTTACAGTATCTTGAATGAGATCTACGAAGCAAAAAGATAGTCAGAGGCTTTGTGAAAGTTAGGCATTGCAGCACAGCATTTGCATAGCAACTGTATTTACTGCAAAATTTTAGTTGCCTATCTCAATGCTTGATACAAGAACAAGTATAAATATAAGAAGGTACCTATTTCCACAATTTATGAAGCCTCTAGGTGACAAGTTCCAAAAATCACAATGATAGAACTTCACAAACTCATCGTATGGAAATAGCATCTGAAAACAAAATATGCATTAGATCTTGTCATCAAATCTCTGTAGCCAGAAATAGGGTGCTGTACATATTTTTTGGTATTCAGCTTTTAGTTCTATTGCACTTCACAAACCTCGATTTTTTTCTGCTTATCATTCGTTGTTACTGCACGATCAACTTTTGGTGACCTCATAAGACCGATAATCTTCCTCAGTCCCATGCTTGAATTCCCATTATGTCCTTGTTCAGGATTGTCATCTTTCGGTCTACCAACCTCTGCATAATGATGACATGATATAATAAAAAGAAAGTTATAACTTATAAGAAAAAGCACGTGTGCCCGGCTGAAATTATCTAGACATACATATATATAACAAAGCAATAAAAAGAAGTATAGGGCCTACTGGATTCATCAGCAAATTGATCATTTCTCTTCATGTCTGGACATGAGTGTTCAGTTACTAACTTCACTGCTGATTTCGATGACTTATGCTGTTTTGATCCAGGAATGTGCTGTACACTATTAACTTTGGCGGTGCTTCTTCCAGAAGTTTCTTTTGATAAACAATCTAATGGTATTTCCTTATAGCCGGAGGTACTTTCCACGCTGGCTGGGCTTCCTTCACTGGTTAACTCTGGTCCTAAGTTGCACGAACTTGTTGCAATTTTGGTTCTATCCTCTAGATTTGATATTCCAAATCCGTTTTTTGATTCAATTATGTTTTCTTGCATTCTACTTTTCAAAGTAGTATATACATTACACGATCCTTTGTTTCTTTCATGAATTCGTTCTACTGATGGCCGAGAATTACGCTCATTTAACTGCAGCCAACAACAGGCGAGCAACATTATTGAATTTCAAATATTGAAGAATTTGAAAGAAATAGATGATAGAGTAAAATTAAGAACCTTAAATTCAACTTGTTTGGACAAATTACTGCTAGATTTGACGGAAGAAGTAGCTCTATGTCTACAAGCATCTTCAGAAGACTCTGATATTGTTCCTTCCTCACTTATTAATATACCTTCCCTAGATATACGAGAAACCTGCTTGTCTAAAGATCTCTTGATCGGGTAGGATTTAGGGGTACCCTTCGCAGTGCAAGCAGCAGCTTCTGAGGAAATTGTGCTGTCAGGGGGATAAATCGTATGATGGTCAAGTATATTCTCCTGCCTAGACTGCCTGATTTCATCTTCAAAGCACTGAGAATATATGTTGCCATCTAATAAGATCCTTTCCTGAGTAGAATTTTCATTAACGACAGCCTTAGGAGATGAACTGCTGCTGTTGTGTTCCATTTGATGGCACTCGTGCTTGTGAACTTGCCTCCAGTGAATTATTTGACACTTTCCAGAACTGCAAAACAAGTTTGTCTAAGTTATTAGGTAGCATTTTAAGAGCCAAGTGCCTCCTTTTTAGGTTTCGCTCGAATATTCAATAACAAATATCTATGGGACTAAGTAATCTGCAGCAATAGGAAACAGAAATTATAAAAAATCACAATCAGAGTTCCTTAAAGATATTTGTATTCTCCCGGTAAATGCATCACCTCCTGCAGTATAATCTATTCTACTGTCTATGGCTCTATGTATAATCTATTCTACTGTCTATGGCTCTATGCTATATAACAACTCTCCTCGTTTGACTGACAAGCACTCAGACCATAACAGTTCTATATCTGTTTGGCAAATCATGCAAGGCTGAGGATTTATAGAGACATATATAATGAGCAGTACAGCAGTGGACCTGAAAATGTGAGCTTCTATGATACTCTCTGGGTGTGTGTGTGGATAACCGAGATTAGCAATAGGATTCTTCCCCCTCCCAAAAAAAGATTAGTTATCAAATTCTGCTTTTGCATTAAAAATCAAAGGATCGGTCATACCAGTAGCGAACAGACTTGCAACGGGAGCAGCGGGTCGTAGATGGAGCATAGCATCTCGCACATTCATGAACATTAATCTTTGGCAATGGTGGCACAAGAGGGATAAAAGTTGCAGCAGTCACAGATTCCGTAGTAAGCACTTCATTACCAGCACATTGAGTGAGTAAACTTAATCTTTCCTTCTTCTTCGACACCTCACTCCATCTTCCTAGTAAGAAATACGCAACCAAAGGAAGCACTACGAAGAACACAAATAGGGCAGTTACATCAGTTTCTTTTGGCTCAAGCATATCCAAACCAGCATACTCATGTCCAAACAATCCCCTCAATTTACATCTCCAAAACCATCTTCTTTGCCTACATATTCCAAACCAATGTCAATGCCACAAACCAAAATCAACAATGTGAGCTTTCTGCTATCAATTAACTAATCAACTCAAACCTAAAATTGTTTTATAAATGTTCTAGTACAGTATCAAAATCAAAGAAAGGTTTCTTATATATAAAGATCAACACTTGTACACTAGTTGTCAATAAAATTCATAAAAAAAAGTGTTAATACATTAAAAATTTCACATGTATTCAAAGAAAAAGGCCCAACTCAAATGAAGTAAAAAAAACCCAATTGAAAAACAATAACTAAAAATACAAGATTCCTACAAGAAAAGCAAAATGGTAAAATTAGATAAATATTGAATAAGCCATGAAGATAAAGGTCAAAACTTTACCAAATAGAAGAAAAATCAAGAAAAGCCCCACATTCTACTTGAATGGTATACAGATTCTTAGATTCTTGAAATGGTAAGAAAACAAACACAAACACAAACACACAGCTGCCCACTCACTCTTAGTAGATATGAATAAGTGTATTTGTACTGTGTGCAAGTCTGTATGTATGTAAATGATTCTCTTTCTATTTTTTTACAGTTTGCACCCCCACTAGACAGAGAGATTCACAAGACTTTGTGAACAAATGTTTTGGTCCAAATTCATTCCGTACTCTCTCTCTCTCCTCTCTCTCTCTGTCCTGCTCGATTAGGCCTTTAAACAATTCAGGGGGCTCCATCCCTTCTGTACTTTTAGTTGATAAACAGGTTTTTCAGTGGACAAGGCAGTCACTAACCCGGCCTAAATTTATCAAAATTATGGATATAAGCCGTTCCACTTAAATGTTACTGTTCCTTACCATTTTAGTTGTCACATTTTCTTTTATAAAAGTTAAAATGATCAATTTTTTACCAAAGTTTAAATATTATTCTTATATTATTTTAGTAAACTAAAAATTATATATTAAAATAGATTGAATCTACTTTACGATGATGTAATTTTTTTATTTTATTCAATTATAAATTATTAATAAACTTCAATAAAATTTAAGTCAATTTTATCGGCACAAATTCAAATGTGACAACTAAAATGGGATGGAGGGAGTATTTTCAATAATTTTTACTTTTTTAAACAAATTTTCACAATTCATGCCCGAAAATTAATGAGTTAATTAACACTTTAGTGGCCGAAACTTTAATTTCATGACTCGGGTCGGGTCGGATGAGGTCGAAGGACGATTTGGTGAAATGAGTAATTTTACTACTTTTTAACTAAAATATTTGCTAACTTATTATATTATTTTAATATAAATATTTGAGCCAGTTTAACCGTGACATGGTTCAGTATTTGCCGATCAGAGAGTTAACAAACTCTGATATGGCTGAATAAAAAGTGATATTGATGAAGCGTGTCATAGTTTACAAATTATGATATAGCTGTTTCGGTTCTGATTCTGTAGATATTCTATTAAATGTAATTTAGGGAAGAACATATATTTTAATCAATGGGATATCTTTAGTTACGTTTTAATTTTGTGATATATACATATAACTTAACATTAGAGAAAGATACGCGATACATGATATAGCTAGTGAAAACCCTAAGTGCTACTTCTCTCTATTGTCTTCTACATACATACACATTTAGTGCATGTGTTTTCTGGGCGAACTGAGATATAAATTTAGTGCATGTGTTTATGGGCGAACTGAGGCGAATGTCGTTATTGAATATTATGTATCTATAGACGAAGTGCTCCGTGGTATTTTATCCTAGAAGCGATATTGTTGCAACACAACACAGCGTAATGGGGTGTTATTTACTAACAATCAACTAGGTTAATTTGTAAAGGGGGTTAGATATAAATTAAAATTTTCAAGTTAATTTGTACATGGGAAAGAAAATATGAACACAGATGTTTATAATATCAGGTGGGTTATATTTTGACTTGCCATCTGAGGTTTATTTCTGAAGAAATAATATGTTAAAAAAAACAATTACAAATGTAATCTCACAACTACGGTTTTAGTGTTTCACTCAGAGAGGGATATCTCTCTAAAGCCTTGTGAACATCAAGAACCTATTTCTTGAGTGGAACATTGCTGCTATTTGGTTTATATATTACCAAGTTACAAAGCTTTCTAGACAATATATATTGCAGTCTTCGAGGTCCAACAAGGTTGCTTATTCATTATCTTTCCTGTGATGCTTCACAACTGAGGATAAATATTTTCTTGATATACAACCTTGAATATCTATCCAAATTTCCATGCACGGAAATGGAGTTTCTTCTTCAAAATCCAAGATCACATGCAAAGTTTACCTTGACTTCTCATCTTCTTTTCTAAGATATCTATCAGCCCATGTGTTGTGACAGTCCAAGGTTTTGACCATTGTCACGTCACTATCAATAACTATAATCTGCATTAGCCATTAATAGTTGTTAGCTGTAGAACTCCTTAGCCATTGGAAGTCAGTCTACTACAGCTTCCCTTAGCCATTGATAGTCACTTGATCAACAGTTAATAGGCTGACGTATATAGCAGTTGATGTTTCTCTTCATTTAGCGGTTGAAGATTCACTTCACTTAATCTGAATTACATGGAATCGAATATTTACACTTAATCATCCTATTCTAGATTATTCATTGAGTCAACATGACTTCTAAATGAATAATTGCATTGTTATCTATTTGTTGAGTTCTCGGAGAAGATGTTACAATGACCACATCATTTGATGGGCTACTCCTCCAATTGTTATCACTTAGGACGGTTAGTAGTTGGAGGTTACATTTTATCTTAACATAATTATGCAAATGTAGTTTTGTTTATCATCAGAATTTAGGCTTGATTTCTAACAATCTCCCCAATTTATGACTGATAGAATAATAGTCATAAATTACACCCTTGATGATAACAAAACACATCATAATAAATTAAGCATTAGGCGTGCATAACTGTGCTATGTTAAGCTGCTCAAAAATGAAATGTACAAGAAAATAGTTTTGAGAAAAAGATGTTACTCTGAAAGTTGCTCCTTCTATCTGAGCATATGTGAACATGTTATCTTTCAAATTTCTTTGTAATTTAAAATTCCAATATGTCCTTGTACGAAAGATCCCTTCATCCTTTACTTTGACAGACTAGCTTTTCAGTAAAACTCTGGAGATTTAAACTTCTGGCAGTGGAAGTACAATTTCCAGTTTCTGCTAAGTCTAGGCATAGCTCCATGTCAAGATTGCATATCCTTCATCGATGAACTGAGATGGATGTTGTAAACTACTACTTCTTTTCTTATATTCAGACATTGCTATAGAATCAGTTCTGAGGAAAAATGTAACTTCTCAACTTCCTGAATCGTGTTTGGATGAAGTTTGTCTTGGAAAAGCACTCATATGTATTGGAAAAATACCTGATTGAGTTATTTTCCTCAGTCTCCTTCTATGAAATAAAAGATTTTTAATTTTGAAGACTGATTTGTGCGGAACTCTCTTATTTTTGATGACCTTCATATACCTTTTTGAAGATAAGCTTAAAATAACTTTTTCTCAAGATCGATAGGCCATATATTGGACATAATTGGATCATCATTAAGTTCAGTAGTTAGTGAAACCTAACAACTGAACTTTCCTTCTTCCTTGCAGTTGAGATTGTTCTTTCTCTTGGATTTTGTGACTGCTTATTGGCTTGCAGTTGTTATGCTAACTTTGTGGCCAGTTTTAACTAGACATTGAATTGTTGATAATTCACTGTTTTTACATACCTTCATCCTAAGCCAGTTCTTAGCTTCCAAGTGGTGGAAAGATCTTATCTTGAGCCATTACTCCCCCTTTGTTGATGCACTGTTATCCTTCTAGTAAATTCTCGATGTCCCTTGCTTCTTATTGTCTGAAGAGATTTTTAGAAAAGACCTATAAAGTTGTCTTCAGCTCCCCCTCAGCTAGAGACTTCTTGTTCCCCCTTGGTTGAACAAGTCTACAAAATTTTCTTCTTTATTTATTCCTCTTTTTCTAGCTAGAGTTACTCCCCCTCAGCTAGAGCTGTGACTTCTGTATATTATTCCCCTAGAGTTGATTCCCCTCAGCTTGAGCTATGACTTCTGTTTTCTGTAAGCTTAAACTACTCAAATTACTTCTCTCCCTTTTTGTTAGCATCAAGGGTTTAAAATAATAGTAGTTTCAAGAGTCTTTGATTTACTTTGAGGATTTTAGAAGATAGACTTTCTCAAATAGAAAATTGAGTTTGTGCAGCTAGAGTGTGACATCATGGCTTGTACTTTGCATCATCCTTCTGATGTAATCACTAAAGATCTTCATGTAGCATCCAGTTGTACCTGTAATTCACCCTTGTTCTTTATTTTCTTGCATCAAGGGCTCCCCCTGGCTCACACATCTCATACCCTCACCATCACCTTCTAACGTGGAACATTCATCTTTTACTTGTAAGGCTGTAAGAACTGCTCTGCCTCTCACTCCTCTTCTTTTGTCTACTTTGAAAAACAGTCTCTCACTCTTAGTGTTTTCACTCCCTTTTCTAAGAACTAGGAGTGTTAAAATGATTATATTTAGTAAATTGCACAAGATTTGCAGACTATAGTATTATCAACTGCTATAAAATAGTTATTGATACACAATTTGACTTCTAAATGGTTATTCCAGAAGACTAGCCATTTATGAACAAACATTTATCAACAACTGAACGATAATCATTAATGAAGAGAAGAGAATAGCATTTGAGAATATCATAGTAGTTGAAAGCTGTAATAACTGATTAGCATTTGAAAAACACATTTTCAACTGATTATGGTTGAAATGAGGAAGTGATGTTCCAATATATCATCCAGAGGATAATGAACACCAGTTTTAGAATATGTCTTCACCATGAATTCAAGATTTGCATCATTAATTTGAGGACTTGGTAATAACCAACATTCAGGAGAAGACTGGATGGGCTGTTTGGGTGTACTTGAGGAGGTGTTTTCAGATTTGATGAGTTTGGGCTGTGATACTTCATTAACAAGCATTACTTCAACCTGAATTTTTGAAAGGCATTGTTTCAAGAAATGAGAAGCCATTTGTTCTAAAATGAACAGTTGTACTCACATAAGGAATGACTCGATATCAAGGCATTCATGTGGTTAATTAGACATGTTCTTCATTTTTATGAAGCTCTAGTAAACTAGAGGGGATTTGAATGTATCTTCCACTTAGATAACATTCTCAAACCCTGGTTTTCTTTGGGAGGGACCATCATGAATACGGATTTCCCAACTTGATAAATCAAGTTAGTTGAACTTATTATCTTAATATTTCAGTGAGGTATATCATAGACAATAGTTATAAGGGTTGTTATTTAGTTAAACTGAACCTCCATTTGAATATGAGTGGATTTGAATGATTTCCCCACAAAAATATTATTCTCAAACCATGTAGCCATTGCAGGTCTACTTGCACCTAAAATGTACTAGATATCCAAGGTCTTCACTAAACAGTGATGAAACCCTTTGTTTCGATGTGTCATCAAAAAGGTCTACCTCAGTATGTAGCCTCTAGCCAAATCTTGATAGGGGTTCTGAGTTAGAAAGCACAATGCAGGCATTGTGTTTCATGAATTCTTGGCTTAGCAATGAACCTGATTTATTGCTAATTTTAATGCAAGAAACTCAAATAAGTTAAGCTTTTTGATTACAAAGAAAATGTTGATCTTTAAACAAAGTATTAGTCAGAACTGAGTTTTGACAATATTTTCTGAAAGAAATAAAGTGTTTCAAGTGATGAGCTTCTCAATTGCAAATAACTGATTCACATTGAACTCCACTAGTTTGTGAGAGCAAGTACAAATATTCATTCACGACACTAGTATCTTTGAGGAAGATAACTAGGCAATGCACTCAAGAATTACATGGCAATTAAGTTGTACAAGACATGCATGTATTTCAACAAGACTAAGTTAAATTGACAACCCTAAGTAAGTTGTATTATAATCTTAGTTTGCATTTTGTATTGTAAAATTCAAAGTCTAAAAAAATGTCAAAGAGCAGATTGGGATCTTTTTCTTTGAACAGTATCAAGCCTAAGAATTCTATCTGGAAGAAGATCAAGAAGATCATGCCTCAGAAGAATTATGAAGAAGCTTGGACTTGAATAAATCTGTTTTGAGAAAAATATTCCAAGTCAAGATCTCTACAAGTCACAGATTTAGTGTTATAGAGAAGTCGTTCGAGAACTCCTGAATGACTTATAGAGAACTCAGAAAAGCTACTAGAGAACTCAGAGATATCGACAAGCCAAATTGAAGACATGAAGAATGAAGATATCGACAAGTCATTTCTTCACTAGAGAACTCAGAGACATCGAAAAGTCAAAATTCAGTAGAGAACTCTGAGTTATCGACAGGTCAAATTTAACTAGAGAACTCAGAGATATCGACAAGTCAAAATTCACTAGAGAACTCTGAGTTATCGACAAGTCAAATTTCACTAGAGAACTATGAGTTATCGACAAGTCAACAAGTCACTAGAGAACTCAGAGATATCGATAAACCAAAGTGAAGACATGAAGTGGAGATCTCGACAAGCTAAATTCTCTTATAGAGAACTCAGATACCTCTACAAGTCAAATCAACTAGGGAGTATTAGAGATCTTGATAAGTCAATATACTTATCGAGATGTCAAGATCTCTCTATGCCTAGCTGGAGATCTCGAGGTAAAATCTCCAAGTACAAATTGCAGACCAGTTCAATATCCAAGATTAACAATCAACAAATAATCCAACCAGTTGTATTGACAAGTCTACAAAAAGTAGCTTGGAGAGTGTGCAAGATCAAGGGTGAAGATTAACTGACAAAGGAGGATCAAAGTTAACACAGTATGCAAAGATATGCTAAGCCAGAAATGGAAGATATACTCTTCCTAAAATAGAATGATTAGTGACAGTTTACTAAAGTAAATAACATCTCTTATTATACACTGTGTAAACCAGTAGTTAACTATCATATAAAGTTAACACTGGTCCTTTGTTAGTTGTAACAATAGAGATCAGAAAAATCTTGTATTCTCTCAAGAAAGAATCTAAGCTCTTTATCAACAAAGAGCCTAGAAATTTTGTAGCAAAATATTCTTAATTTTAATATAAAATTAAGTGAGCTTTGAAAGATCTTTGTTATTCATTGTTGCATGTTTAATTTATGTGTTAACACATCTTACTACAAGATTTGACTTACTTTGTTCACAACCATAAAAGATTCAAGAAAATCATAAAAATATAAAAACACATTCACCCCCCCCCCTCTATGTATAATTCATTACCTAACAAGTGGTATCAGAGCAAAATTTGAAAGCAAACAGATTCAAGATCTTGGAAGAATGAATACACACAGAAAATCAGTAGCATCAAAATTCCTACTTTTGACAAAGCTAACTACACTCTTTGAAAAAAGAAAATGTTGTTGTTTATCAGGATGGCCAATCCACTATACATTCAGATTCTCAAAAATGGGCCCTTCACTCTTATAGTTAGAGTTGAGGAATCTATAGATGGTGATATGGTCATTCTAGCTCATTATGCACCAAAAGATCCTTTTGAGTACACTGAGCCTGAGAAAGAAAAAGTTTCCCTAGATAATGGCTTGCAGCTCATATTGATAGAGTCACTTGACAATGTAATGTAAATAACATTGTCAACTGTGACACTGCTAAACAGATATGGGAAAAGATTGAAATACTCTTTGAAGGAACTGAGGAAGTTAGATCTAATCAAAGAAGAATACTAATTTCACAATATGGGGGTTTCATGGCTAAGCCAAAAGAAAGTATCACAGATGTGTTTGAAAGGTTTAACAAGCTGATAAATGACTTGCAGCTGCATGACAATTACTATGAAGCTGAAGAAGTGAACTTGAAGTTTTGGCATACACTCCCTGACCATTTGGAACATAAAATTTCAGCAATCAGAGAAGGGAGAGACTTGAGCAGAATAACACTGGAAGTTCTATACGGAATTCTTAGAACATATGAATTAGAAATGATTCAAAGAAAATCATTGAGAACTGGTCAAGGGCATGTTGTAGATGGTTCAAGTGCTCTAATTGTCAATGAAAGCCATACCTCTAATGATGAGCCAAGATCCCAGATTCCAGTTGTCTCAACAAGTGAGCAAAGAAATATTGATTCACAGGAACAAGTCATTCTGGAATTGGAAGAAGATGAGTTATACACCTTAGATGAACTTGTTGAGCTTGATCAGTCAATGACCTATCTGGAAAGAAAGTTCTCTAACATTAGAGTAAAGAAGCCAAGATTCTTCAAGGGTAAAGGACAATCATTCAACAAAGACAGCAACTGGAAAGGAAAAGGGAAGTACACATCTGATAGCAAAAATGGTTACAAAACTGGATCTATTGACAGATCAAAGATAAGGTTCTTCAACTGTGATGAACTAGTCCATTTTGTTACAGAATGCAGGAAACCCAAGAAAAAAAAGAAAGACAAAGCTTATCTTGAACTGGAAGCAAAGTATGAAGCTCTTTTGAAGAAACAACAAAGCAAAGCTTATATTGCAGAGGGAAAAAGTTGGGATGACTCTAATAATGATGAAGATGAAGAAGTTGGAAATTATGCTCTAATGGCCTTGGAACAAGGAAAATCATCCTCATCAAAATCACAGGTACCAACTCTCACCACCATTGATTTAAATGTGAGTCAATATAAGGAAACTGTAGAGAAGATGAGCACAAAAATGTTTCACATTCATACAAGTATGGTTGCTGCTAATGAAGAAGTTAGAAGACTTACAAAGATAAATGAGAAGCTTGAAAATGAGAAACAAGAAGCTGAATTGTTGTTGGTAGAGCTTGAAGCTGTAAGACAAGAAAATGCATATCTGAAGAAAAAGCTCAAGTGTGTAAGTGAAATTAAAGCAGTGCTAAGGGAGAAGCTGGAAAAGAATGAGGTGAAGTTGAAGTCCTTCAAGAATGCATCTGAGTTGGTTGGACAATACCATGAGAAAAATAAGCCATGTGCAAATATTGCTATTGGTCTTGATTATGATGCCTTGAACAACAAAAAGAAAGAAATAGGTGACAAAGGAAAAGCAACAAAAATGAAAATGTTCCAGTAATGCTGAAAAAGGTTGTTTCACCTATGTTCAAGGCATGTGAAGTTAACTTCAGTGAAGAAGAGTTGATTATCAAGCAAGAAATTGTTGATGAGGACTATGAGAAGAAAAATGCAGAAGCAACTCAATCTTCCAAAGCTGAAGAAAAGCTCATAGACAACCAAGGCTCCAAGACACCTGTCAAAGAAACCAAAACTGAAGATGCAAGAAAGAAGAAGAAGAATAGAAATGGGAAAATTGGGATAAACAAAAGCAACAATTTTGCTTATGTTATAGATGCTCCTAGAAAGAAATATGAGAAATGTGGCTCTGTGAATCATCTAACTCACCTTTATAAAAAGGTTGTTAGCAAGCCAGTTGAAGGAGCCTGCAAATACAATGAAGCAGATGCAAATGATCCCTACTCATTCTGTGACAAGTTTGATTGCATCCCTTGCAAACTGAAAGTAATGAAAAGTTGCCACAAGCTGAGAGTAGACCTTAAAGAAACAAAAATTAGGTCTACAGCAGATAGGGAAAATACACAATAGTCAATAAATTCTATTTTATATAAAACAACTAATTTTACTTCTGCTAAATCAGTTAACAAGAAGAAAGTGCCCAACACTGCTTGGGTTGCTAAACACACTTAAAACTCCTTGTGTGCAGGGTAAAATGAAGAAGGTCATATGGATCATAGACAGTGGATGTTCCAGACATATGACAAGTGATAAGGTCCTGCTATCATAGTTTGAGGAGAAGGCTGGCCCTTTGGTGACCTTTGGAGATAACAACACAGGATTCACAATGGGATATGGTAAGATTATTTCTGGAAATGTTGTCATTGATGATGTAGCACTGGTAGCTAGTCTTGAAGTGAATCTTCTCAGTTTTAGCCAATTTGCAGACAAAGGTTTTGAAGTTTTATTCAACAAAGAAGAATGCACTTTTATCAGCAAGAAAACTGGTAAAGTTGCTCTGAAAGGAGAAAGAAAAGGAAGCTTATTTGTTGCAGACTTGGACTCAGCAAATAAGGATGAAATTTGTTGCTTCTACACCAAGGCATCAGAAGAACAAAGCAAGATTTGGCATAAAAAGTTGTCTCACTTGAATTTCAAGGCAATTAACACCTTGGTCAAAAAGGAGTTAGTAAGAGACATTCCTAACCGAAGTTTGCTCAAGTTGAAGTTTGTGAAGCCTGTCAGAAAGGAAAAATGAAAAGATCAAGTCACAAGTTAAAAACTGTGAATTCTATAAGTGCACCATTGCAACTTATTCACATGGACTTGTTTGGGCCAGTAAATGTCTTATTAATTTCAAGGAACAAATATGCACTTGTGATGGTGGATGATTTCTCAAGATACACTTGGGTAGAGTTCATGCACTCTAAAGATGAGACCCCACACATCATAATTGAGCACATCAAGAAGATAGAAAAACAGGCTGAAGATCATAATTGTATAAAGAGATTGAGATGTGATAATGGGACATAATTCAGGAATGCAATATTGAGTGAATTCTGCAAAAGCTAAGGCATTATTGAAGAATTCTCAGCAGCTAGAACACCTCAACAAAATGGAGTAGTTGAAAGAAAGAACAGAACATTAGTTGAAGCTACTAGAATAATGCTGCAAGATGCTAAGTTGCCAACAAGTTTTTGGGAGGAAGCTATTAACACTGCATGCTATACTCTAAACAAATATCTTATTAACAAGGCCCATGGAAAATCACCTTGCTCAATCATGTCTAATAGAAAACCAACTGTAAAGCATCTTCATGTGTTTGGAAGCAAGTGTTACATTTTAAAAGACAACTCTGGATATGTGGGAAAATTTGACTCAAAGGTTTTTGAAGCAATTTTTCTGGGATATTCATGGGAGAGAACTACCTACAAGGTCTATGTGATTGATCAAAAGGAGATTATGGAAAGCACATATGTGACTTTTGATGATGACAATTGACAAGTGTCCAGGCTTGGAATGCCTTGATGATCATGAAGCTGAAGCCCTTGCATTTAAAAATCTCAACATTGATAGTGATTCTGATGGAGAAGATGAATTTAATGCACAAACGATCATGAATGAAGAGATTACTGAACAAGAAAATCATGAGAATGGAAGCTCATCTCAAACACCTGAATTTGACAGCACAAACTCAGGGGGAGAAAGAGAAGAAGGATCTACAAGTCATACCAATGATGAAGAATATGATGAAGGCACAAGTCAACAAACTCACAAAAGGAAGTGGGATAGAAATCACACTAGAGAAGTAATTATTGGTGATCCTACTGCTGGTGTGAGAACTAGAAGTGCAACTGCTGATGAGTGCCTACATGCATGTTTTCTGTCTCAAGTAGAGCCTAAGAAAACTGAAGAAGCTCTAATGGATCCTTATTGGATATCTACCATGCAGGAAGAGTTGAATCAGTTTAAAAGGAACAAAGTTTGGGAGTTAGTTCCTGCACCAAAGAAAAGAAGTATAATTGCAATAAAATGAGTGTTCAGGAACAAGATAGATGAAAATGGTATAGTTACCAGAAACAAGGCAAGGTTGGTTGCTAAATGCTACTCACAAGAAGAAGGAATTGAATATGATGAAACTTTTGCTCCAGTTGCAAGACTTGAAGCAATAAGGATTTTTCTAGCATTTGCTGCACATTCATATTTTAAAGTATATCAAATGGATGTCAAGAGTGCCTTCCTAAATGGTGAGCTAGAAGAAGAGGTTTATGTGCAATAACCACCTGGCTTTGAAGATCCAGAATTTCCATATTTTGTGTACAAGCTACTCAAGGCTCTATACGGACTAAAACAGGCACCTAGAGCTTGGAATGATATATTGTCAGAATTCCTACTTAAGCATGGTTTTACTAGAGGGACTATAGACAAAACTCTCTTCTACAAGAAACATGGTGATGATATGATCCTAGTTCAAATTTATGTGGATGATATCATCTTTGGTTCTACAAATGGAAAGCTTTTCCAAAGATTCTCCAGGATTATGCAGAGTGAATATGCAATGAGTATGATGGGGGAATTAAGTTACTTCCTTGGACTACAAGTCAGTCAAAGAAGTGATGGAATCTTCATCAGCCAAACTAAGTATGTCAAGGATTTATTGAAAAAGTTTGGTATGGTTGATTTTTCACCTGCATCTACACCTATGTCTACAGCAACAAAGTTGGATGAAGATAAAAAGGGCAAAAGTGTAGAAATTTTAAGCTATAGAGGGATGATTGGATCATTGCTTTACTTAACTGCAAGTAGACCAGACATCATGTTTGCTACAAGTCTGTGTGCAAGATTTCAAACCAATCCAAAAGAATCACATTTGATGGTTGTAAAGAGGATTTTCAGATACTTGAAGGGGACTCCAAACTTGGGATTGTGGTATCCTAAGGGAACTGGTTTTGAAGCTGTTGGTTACACAGATACAGATTTTGTTGGATGCAGGGTTGACAGAAAGAGCACTAGTGGAAGCTGTCAGTTTCTTAGTCAAAGATTTGTATCCTAGTATAGCAAGAAACAACAATATGTGTCAACTTCTAGCAGAGGCTGAATACATAGCTACAGGAAGTTGTTGTGCTCAATGTGCTTTGGATTAGAAATCAGCTAATGGACTATAGCCTAGTGTTACACAAAATTCCAATTATGTATAACAATACTAGTGCTATATCTATAGTGGCTAATCCAGTTAATCAATCTAGAACAAAGCACATTGATGTAAGGTACTATTTCATTAGAGAACATGCTGCAAATGGTACCATTGAGCTCATTTTTGTCCCAACAGAAAAACAGTTAGCTGACATTTTTACTAAACCTTTGGATGAAGAAACTTTCACTAGACTTGTAGGTGAAATTGGTATGCGTAATTCTTCATCCTAAGGCAAGAACTCGGCTAATGTTTTGCAGCAGATTAATTTCTAATAAATCAACATTTATTTTATTTAATTGGAAATTAACTGAAATATGAATTATTAATATTTCAGAAACCTCTGCATATTTATTTTTCAAACACAAAAATTCAACTTGGAATTTTTCAAATTCTAAGTAAACTGCTAAGTTGTTAGTTTACATCTTTAATATGTAAAATTAACACAAGGCAGACTTAAACTGATCAAAAGTATATAGAGAACTGATTTCTCGATAAGTCTTACTGACTTATCGACAAGTCATTTTAATACTTCTTGAGTGAGTTCTCGATAAGTCAATGTACTGACTTCTCGAGTGACTTCTTGATAAGCACTATTATGACTTATCGATAAGTCATTGTAATTTATAGAGTTCTCTACAAGTATCTTTTTAGACTTATAGATAACTCAGAACTAAAATAATTTAATCAATAAATTATTTTGGTAAAATACTTTTGGCAAAATTATTCTGATTTTATTTTGAATTTATTCAAATAAAAATTGGAATCAAATTCAGTCCATTTCTGGATAAACTGGGTATTTATTTGACATCTCGATAAGTTAATATTTAGTTCTCTAAAAGAGTAATTTAAAATGACTTCTCGATATATAATTCATTTTCAAATTGACTTCTCGATAAGTATAACCCAAACGTCTATTTTTGACTTCTCGATAAGTCATTTGCTTTTACTATAAATACCCAAACATCTCGATACATATACATACTTACATCTTTTGTGAACTCAAGTGACCTAGCTTTTCATTCCAAAACCGATTTCTCTCTCGTTTTCACTCACGTCTCACTAATTTTTCTTACCCACTAAACTTCATACTTATAACAATGGCAACCAGCAATATTGTTCCATTCATCCCCAAGGAGACTAACTTTCTTGCATTTTTAGATGCAAACCAAGCACCTGAAATCTTTCAATGTTTTATCAAGTTCCTGTCTGAGACCTACTTTGTAGGGGCTCTCACTGCTAATCCTATATTGTACTTGGATGTGTTAGGGGACTTTTGGAACACAACTACAACAAGGACAGTTGTGCATGAGAACCAAGCTGCAACTATTGTGATAACTGCACAATCAAGGGACAACAGGTGGAGCTTTCTGAAAATGATGTCAATCTGGCTTTGGGCATTCCTACTGACAAGCTGGTAGAGGCTCCAACTCAGGATGAGCTGTATGAATTCATGGACTTCATCAATTATTCTGAGAAGATCAACCTAGCCAGCATGAACAAGAAGCATCTAAGGATGGAATGGTCCTGTATTTTTGACTCAGTGATAAGGGCTTTCACCTGCAGGAAGTCAGGGTTTGACAACATATCAAGTGTTGTCCAGAAGCTGGTCTACTCAATGGCCCACAACAAACAGATCAATGTAGGACACTACATACTGGAAGAATTGAGCATCAGGCTAACAATGCCATTGGAGACAAGAGGTAAGGAAAATTTTCTACCTAGATTCATTATGTCATTTTTAAACCATAAAGTTAATGACATACATATGCTTGGAGTAAATAGGTCACTAATTGGCAACTGTAAGCAAGTATCCAAAATTCTATTTGGATCACTTCTTACTAAGAATAAGGTTCCAGTGAGTCTTAATGTTAGGAATATGTTGTGAACTTGATGATAAGTTAACAAAACACCTTAGTAGATTCAACTTAATGAATTTTGTAGCACTCGACGGATGATAAAATATAGTCCCGACGGATGAACTTTATAGTCCCGACGGATGACAAACTGACATCCATTTAGTGATTAGCTTATGTAACAAATAAGATTTGTAGCACATTTCTGTAAGCAACATTGTGTAGATTCTGTAGGAGTATATGAGTCATGTTGACTACTAGTGGATATACATAATAGGGTGACTAATTGTAAATATAAGATGTCTTTTAATTATGTATAAATGAAATAGAGTCAAGTGACATAAAAGACTCCCGACGGATGATCTACAAGACTCCCGATGGATGATCAATAAAGCTCCCGACGAATAACAAGCATAGTCCCGACGGATGATCAAATTCAAATAGCTGTTAACAGTGACAACACAGTCACATGTGTTGGGTGTTTGCAAAAGGAATGTGGCAGCCTGTTAAGCAGGAATTTGAGAACAAAGAAGCATTACCATTTCCATGCAATTGTCAAGATATTCAAAGATGTTGGAATAGAGTAGTGAAGTAGCATGGAGTTAGACTAGATATGTTTTGTTTTTATTATCTTTTCTTATTATCATGTAAACTTGGTGATATATAAACCAAGTGTAGCAAGTACAACAATTAACTAAGCAAGCCCATTTTCAGAGAAATAAATCAAGCTGTATTCTGTAAGTATTTCTCTGTAGTTTAGTTGTTCAAACTTGTAAGCAGCTATGAGCAATTCAAAAGCTTCACAGGGTTCTCATATGATATATATATATATGGTGAATACTTTCAAATCCACCAGAAAGTTTCAAAAGCTTGAGTTTTTATTACTTAGTGTTTTAATTTTCATCATTCGTTTATTCCGAACCATTGCTAATCAAACATTGTTATGTATTAAGTTAGAACTTTCTTTAAATTTAAAAAAGTAGCCAGAATTATATTCAACCCCCCTTCTGTAATTCTTGTTGTATAGTTAGGGAATAACAATTGGTATCAGAACAAGATCTTGAAAAATAAAGAGTATAAAGATCACAACAAACAACAAGATGAACAAAAAGGATGTTGGAGTAAAGAATCCATTTCTGGACAAAGACAACTATCACCACTGGAAGGTGACGATGCACCTACATCATCTTTCCCAAGATGAGGCCTATGTGGACTGCATAGAGAGAGGTCCTCATGTACCAATGAGAGCTGCAACTGGCAATGAGCCATCTGTTCCAAAACCTAGGCATGAATGGTCACCCTGATATTGAGCAAGTCAGGAAAGATAATAAGGCCATGAATATATTGTTCAATGGAGTTGATGGTGATATGTTTGATAATATCATTAACTGTAAAACAACCAAAGAGGTTTGAGACACAATCCAGATTATCTGTGATGGTACTGAGCAAGGGAGAACAAGATGCAACTACTGATTCAGCAATATGAGCATTTCCACTATGAAGAAAGTGAGTCTCTCACTGATATTTTTAGTAGATTTCAAAAGCTGCTAAATGCTCTGAAGTTGCATGGAAGAGTCTATCAAACAAAAGACTTTAACCTCAAGTTCCTTAGATCTCTTCCAAAAGAGTAGAAGCCAATGACAGTCTCATTGAGAAATTCACAGGATTACAAGGAGTTCACCTTGGAGAGACTGTATGGCATCCTGAAAACATATGAGCTTGAAATAGAGCAAGATGAGAGGATGGAGAAAGGAAGGAAGAAAGGAGGGTCCATAGCACTAGTTGCTGAGTTAGAGAAGGAGAAAGAGATGAAGGTAGAATCTGTTAAGTCTACATCAAGGGTCTGTGAAAGCAATGGTAAAGGGCTTGTAGCTGGAAATGAAGATCACTTGAGCCAAGATTGTGACGGCCTCAACCCCGGGGTCAGGAGTTGACGTCATCAATAACAACAACAACATAATATAATCCAACTCAACACTATTATATAAACACAACCCCTTTTTCCAAAATCTTTTCCAGGTTTAAGTATGACTTAGGTTACAACCATTACAAAACCAACTTACTAAAGACAATCCAAACAATCCTATCTTTGTTCAGCAACATAACAGACCCGCTTGGGTCCAACATAACTACCTCAGAGGAGCCTGACACGGAAGGAACTGGAACTCTGCCCTGACTCCCACGGGAGAATCCCCTAGACATCTGCAATATATATATAAAACATTTTGCAAGGGTGAGCAATCAATTGCTCAGCAGTACCACTATATGAATAATAATCAAAAACAATTTATGATAAACAATTATAGGATTATAATTCATAACTTGCTAGAAAACAAGTAAAACATGTATGAACTGGATATCAAAACTAGCATGCTCTGTAAAACCAAATCAACAGTTGTGTGTTGTGCATAAATACCAGAGTTCAATTTTAGCATGCTATAAAAACCATTTATCCCGTTACGGGGATCCAAAATCATTTGTTCCATTACGGGAACCATAAAACTTATCCCATCACAGGATCTATAAAACTTGTCCCATCACAAGACCTATAAAACTTGTTCCTCTTCGGGAACCTCAAAATCACTTACTCGGATATAAAAGTATTGGATGATCCCTGGTGAGACAGCTGATCAGGCTATCTCCAGAGGGTAACTCTATCTTGGCTATCCTATGAAAACTTGTTCCGGAACTCAGAGACTAGCTAGGTCCCTGTCACGCTAGGCTGGTGGTTATAATAGGGTGCGCAACCACTCCGCCTCTTACGCTAACTTCCAAGCCGTTACGGCCCCTTGCGCACAATCATCCAATTATCTGATCAATTTTTATCCAGTTTTCCAAATCACTTACCTATCTCTTTTCAAAACCATTGTATCATAGCACACTTTCCAAAACATTTTCATTTTTTTCAGAATTTAGAGATAGGCATTTTCAGAAGTTACTTTTCCCCCAAAACACAAGTTAACAAAACAATTTGAAACCCAGGGGATACGTAACTTAAATCATTCTGTTCGAGTACATAAATTTAAATCAACAATTATTCATATAGTACTGAACCGTAAATGATTTGTTCAGGGGTACTTGCATTGCAGAGCTTTACAAACATTACCGATTGACCTGGAGCTGACATGAACGCTCAGGCTTTAACGTCTAATCACTAGATTACCCTGGATTCGACTCCAGTACTCAGGTCCTTCGATCAGAACCTTACTGAACTCGTCGACTGTCCACTAGGCTATCCAAAGCCAACTCTTGGGCCTTCCGACTAGCACCTACAAAGTCGAAATACCCTAACTTAGGCCTTCGATTATGCTTGACATATCCTCGCTAACAACCTACCCATTCGATATCAAATCCTGACTCGTAATTACACATATTATAATAATACACCACAATTAGGGTTCACATTCTCAAAATCGGTTTGGTGTTCATTTTCAGAAAATACGCATACTCGTCCTTTTACGAAATTAGGGTTATTGGGTTTTGGAAAAATATTCACCATAACATACAATCAAGTTTCGCACAAAATATATGTATATACTTATTTATATTCGCTCGACGTTCCAACAATTACAGGGTATGTCCCGAATTTCCAAATTTAATTTCCAAAAATTCGGGCAGTACCTCCTCTATTTGTCGGCCTTCCCGTCGAACAACTCGACATCAAATCACAACAACAAATCCACAATTAATCCAAATACGATTCCCAACCTTCGATTCAACTCAATCAAAATTCCACACAATCCCAAGTTTCAACTTAAGTACACTTATTAATTATTATTCATATTTTATATTTATTTATTTTAAAATATTAGGACTCAGAATAATTCATCATGGCCCACCGACGACTCGCCAAGGCTCATTGTCGTCGGCGATACAATTTATTGGTACCCGAATTAATACGGGTTTCCAAATAAACTGCACCGATTAATTCGCAACCTTCAATAAAATAAAATTCAAGTAATACTGAGGGTTTATTCAAATAATTAACCAAATAATTCGAGTAAATATTACTTCGAATTTTCAGGGTACACACATAGTACAAACTAGAGCTAAAGACTCAGTCACTGCACCATCTCAAAGTCAGCTTGATGTGGCTCCAATAAATATGGAGTCACAGCCAAAATCATTAATCATTGAAGCACCTGAAACACCAAATTCACCCACACACTCACTAGATGTAGACATGATTCACACATCACTTCCAAATTCTCCATCTTTAACTCTCTTGGAGAAGCCAAAAATCCAAGCAAGTGAGCATCATCTTTTAGATGATTTGTTGGCTCACTTGCCAATTCTTTCTGTGTCTATTGAGACATCTGTGCCTAAGTTTTTATCAATCTGCACAGAGTCCACAATAGTCTCCATTCCAAACTCATTCATTTCTTCTATCCCGGTGGATATTATTCATCCGTCGAGTAGTGATTGTATCTCGACGGATGTGCCTAACAGCAGTCATCCATCGGCTAGCCAAACTACTATCCCGATGGATGTTCCTCATCTGCCGGTTCTCTCTGCAGAATTTCAAATCCCAACAATTGTCACAAGTGCAGATGATCTAGTAGTAGTACAATCACTCTTAGGACTGGGGGCAATGAGTGAATTGAGTGAGAGGCTGGGTTGCTCCCAGGAAAAAGGAGAGGAAATGAGTGAACAAATGCAGACCATTTCTTCAGGTCTGGCAAAAGTGAGTGAGGGGAGTCCCACCTTAGATGGTGAAGGTGAGGGTGTGAGGGTGGGAAGCCAAGGGGAGCCCTTGATGCAAGAAAAGAGAGATAATGAGAGAAATGCAGGTACATGAGTGATAAGGATGGACACCATTACAAGTGAGTCGATGAATTTCAGTGATGCAGAAAGGAGGAGACTATTTTAGCAAGAATATCAAGCTGTTATAGATTATATCTCCTAGATGCTGAGACATTTACCCACCCTATTTCAGCTTATCAAACTCTAGCTGGATAGGGCAATGAGGAGGCTGAAAAGATGCTTAACCTAGTGCATACAACTGCTTATCTATAAAGGGAAAAAGATGCAATCACTGTTATGCCATCTACTACTGGCAGTGATTTTGAACTGGCTGAAGACTCCTTTGGGGATGATGGTGGGGATGATAAGGAAGACAACATGAGCATATGGGGAGATGCAAACATTCCTTCCTGGATGCTAACCAAAGATTGTTCATACTCACATCTCCAATCCATATTATTCAAGCTCATTCATGACACCCAATCAGCCATTCAAGCATCTATAAGTGCCAGCACAAAAAGGTTACTTACTACACATCTTGAAGCTCTACAACTGCACAAAATTCAGGCTCTCCAACACAGTCAAAGTGTGGATGAAATGAAGCAAGAAATCTCTGAGGCCAAACAGGATGTCATAGCAAGGTTGGATGCTAGACTTCCTGGAACCACCATGACTGAAATAGTTCAGCAATTGAGGAAAGAAGTTAATTTAAATAGAAAGGTTGAGGCCATGGACTCTAGATAATCTGATGTGGAGAAGTCAATGGCCAAAATACTTTCCAATCAGGAAGCTCAGACTACTCTACTCCAACAGTTGGTGGCTGCTCAACTTCCTTCCACTCAACAACTTGATGCTAACTAAAAGGGGGAGAAAGGTTCATCAAGTGAGGCGGAGAAATAGCTCAACATTCAAGTTAGCAAAGTATTTGTTCTAGAAATTTCTTTCACTAAGCCACCAGCTATGGATAACATTGATCTCATCAATCTAGCAGCAACAAAACTGAAATCAAATGACAAACTGTCAAAGATTGATGTAGCAGCAACTGAGAAGGAACTAGATGAAAAATGGAAGAAAATTGATGCTGATATTCAGAAGAAATTTGGTCAGCTACAGAAGCCAGACAAGACTTTTCATCACCATTCTCAAGTCAAATATATCTCAATGCATGAAATGAGTCTAGGAAACTTGGAAAAAGGCCAAACTTCATGCATTAAATCTCCAAAAGCTGATCTGATTCTGAAGCCTAAAAGAAATTACTCTAAATTCTCAGAAAAAAACCCCATGGATCTTTTGTTTGAGACACCTAGGCCAGATGAAAAGAAGCTGCTGGGAAGGTCAATTGCATTTTACAAAGATCCATCTGATTCAGTTCAAAAGAAGAGAATTGCCAAGATCTATAGGAATGCCAAAGAGATCTGTGTGGTGGTTGGACACCCTCTATTTGTAGAAGCTAAGAAGGAAGAAAAACAAAGGATAAAACAAGAAAAGAAGTAGGTTTTTCTAGATGCTAAGAAGCTCAAACAAAAGAAAGAGCAAGCTGCTATCTTGGCCAAACTTCAAGCTTTCAAATCTACAACTGAAATGTCTGAAAAACCACTTGTGATAACTAAAGCTCAGAATCAACAAATGCAAAATGAACCCCTACATAAAAGAAAATTCAGATACAAGCTTCATTCTAAGAGAAAATTGGACTTTAGTGATGAGGAAATGGAAGACTACATTCCCAAACAGTCTACAACTTCAACTCAGACATCCAAGCCCTCAGTGGTACATGAAAAATTCAAGGTGGATCCAACTCAGAATTTTCATGGTGAGCCTATTATTCCCAAGGATGAGCCATTAGATTGGGAAAGTCTGCCAATTTATGAACTCAACTTACCTATCTTCAAAAAGTCAAAGAAGACAAAGATAAGAGCAACCAAGAAAATCAATCCTGTAACTCTTAGATCTAAGACCCTAATCAAATCTCAACCCACAGTCAATAAGAAGGATCTCTTATACATCTGTGACATCAAGGAGTTTTCTGATATAAACCTCTATGTTAGGTCACACACACCGTAGAGGGGGTGAATACAGTGTAAAGTACAATCAAATCGAACTTTAATATCACAAGTAACAGAAAACAAACTTTATTGAAACAATAAACTCTGTTACAGTATGTGAAAGGAATATGTCCTAAGTCCAATCATGTATTAGGATTTAGGAATAACTTCCTATGTAATCTGTTTTGATTTCATTGATATTAATAAAAGACTTGTTTTGTTTTTATTACGGGCTTTATCTATTTAAGTGTTTAAATAAGATATACCATAGTTTAGAGTAAAGCTTTTTACGGATTATGATGAGATCATAATAGTGAGACCTAAAAATGATAACTCTAAACTTAAATAGTTCCTGGTCGTAGGATTACTAACTGGTAATTAATAATCAGCAGAGATCGGTACATACTATGCTTGCTTCATTATGAAGGATGTCTGTTCTCATAGACATTTGTGTGGTGACACTATAGCTAGTATGTAGGTGCTTATTATAGAATAAGTTCACTGAACATGACTCGCACAGCTGAACAACTGATGGAGTTCACTCACGTGTCAGCAGTTGTTCATATAGTGATAGTTATACAAGTATCCTTAGACTTGAGGTCATCATAGTCATCTTGTGTACACTGAACTATGCTTTGGTTTAGTTCTTAGTCTCCAGGGACAATTATTAGGGCTCTACTGGGTATAGGAATTTGTACACGAAGATAGTGTATGATCAATAAAGGATCTACCCCTTCCAGTGAAGGAAGCAAATGTTCAAGGCTGATCCACTTATGCTAGTTCAGGAATCTCTGGCCAGAGTGAATGAAATTAGAAAGGAGTTTCTAATTTGCATAGAACTAAGCATAGTAAATGGTAAGCAAGTGATTAAATTAGATAGGCTTGACACGAGATCCATGCCTTGTATTTAATCAGGACATTGTAGGGTAGAAGGAGTTTATTGTACGGTAACTATTCACTGAATAGGTTCTTGGTATTCTAAGCAGTGAATTCGTATTATCCGGATAGTCGCTGTAATAACCCCAAAATTTTCAACTTTTTATAACCCTTATGAATAGTGTTTTAGCTGAATGAGAAAACTTTTCGCGCCACACTATGTAGGGATTCTGTTATGGATATTCTGGGATATTATTAGTACTCTATGAAGTATATAAGTGTATGTAAAGATCGTCAGAATCCAATTCCGAACACTTTGGTTTTTCCCGGAAATCCACAAGGTACGGAGAGAATTGAGTATAAGGTAACAAAATAAAAAGGATTTAAATTAAAGGATTATAATAGAGGATCATAAAAAGGAATATAATGTATGGAGAAAGGTTAAGGGAACCTAAGTAATAAGATCCCGGGCATGATCCTTCAAACGATAAACGAGAACGAAAGTTAAGCGAACCGTACAACAGATCAGCGGTCATTAGGCAAACGATTAGGGAGTTAATCAAAGGGTTTAAGGGGAGTGATGTCATCCAACCAATAGAAAGGAGACAAGGAAGGGAGGATGACATCATAGGGGTGACATAAGCATGACATGGAAGGAAGGAGGTGTGGTTGATTTAGGACCACACAAATGCAAGGACAAGGTGGTAATTTGCTAAATGGAAAACAAAAACAAGCCAACCAACTAGCAATTCATTTCATCAAAATCAAAAAAATCAACCAAGGCATTGTCTTCACTTTGCTCTCGGCTTTCTTGCATTTTCAAAGCTAAAAATTTCCAAAATCAAGATCCAAGCATCCTTAATTGGTAAGAAAATTCCCTAACCTTCTTTATGCTTAGTAATGGCTATATCATAAGTTTAAGCCACAAATTCTTTCTCTAGCTTCTTGATTTAATCATTGGAGGAGACAATGAATAGTGTTTTCAAGTTTTAACTTGAGTTTTTTTCTTGTTTTCTTGAAGATCTAAGCTTTCTTAAGACTACTCCAAGCTTATTAAGGCTTCCTAGCTTCACCCACCAATCCAAGGAAGGTATACCACTTTCAAACCCTAGGTTCATATATATTATAAAGTGATTTTGATGAGTAAGATGTTATGGTATCTTGTTGTTATGTTTAGAGTTGAGATTTGGAATGGTGGTGAAATGAAATGATAATTTAGTGGTTTTGATTTAAAGAAACTTAAAGCATGATTAAAGTTAGGTTAAGCATATGTATGAATGAGTAATATTGAATTGTTTGGGATTGTTATGATGTGGTAAGGATGGGTGTTTGATGTGTGTGGATTTGAGGATGGTTTGTGATGATTGTGGGTAGTTTTAAAAATGGGAAATCGCGTAAACATAGCCGTCGTAATGTCCGATTTTCTTTGGACTGTTTTGTGCATAGCATTAGGACCCGAGAACCCCCTGTTAAATTGTGACCACTGCCATGTTTAGATAGCTCATGTTACGAGCTTCGTTTTGATATGTAGTTCGTCCGATTCCGATTTACGGTTTAGGAGAAACGACCGTTTCAAGTAACGGCGTTTCACGAACGAAACTTTTTCCCTCGCCTTACTTTGGAATGTAGGTTAAAGACCAAAAAGGATTAACTAATGTGTGAAACATTTATGGTAAGTGTGTTAGGCAGTTGGTAAGTCATTCGCGAAGGAATCGCTTTAAAACTCGTAAAGGTTAAATTATTAAAAATGGTGGAGTCGAGGGTACCCGAGTGACTTAAGCAAATCGGTGAGCGTAAAACAAGCGTTAGAGTCTAAGTTAGTTAAAGCATAGATTTACAAGTGATTTTGGTTTAATTCCAACTTACTTGTTGTTTATAGGTTACCAGACTCGCCCCGAGCCTTTCTCACCCCCAAGTCGCTCAGGCAAGTTTTCTACCCGATATACTGTTGTTGTGATGTAAATATATGTATATGCATTATCTTGTGATAGTGCATAATTGTTATTAGCAAATTTTGCGATATATTGGAGCATGCTGATATGGTATATATGCATGTCTGTTTCGTAATCTGGTTATCTATCTGTTGATTTCAATGCTTATAGTTGCATAATACCTATGCTAGAAATAAGCAAGTAGTTGCGTATACCCTTAGTATAGGGGATAAAAGGTGAACATATTTCTAAACCGGGAGTCGAGGATCCCGAGTAGATTTCATATATATATGGATATGGATATATATATATATATTTATATATATATATGGTTATAGTTTTCCAAACTATTAATCGAATAATGTTTATTCGATAACTTTAACTTTATTTTATTATTGAATATTATTTCGAATATTATTCGAGGACTTATGACTCCTTTTACATTATTTATTGAATATTATTTCGATTATTATTCGAGGACTTATGACTCTTTTATATTATTTATTGAATATTATTTGAATATTCATTTGAGGATGTATGACTCCTTTATTTTATTTAATGAATATTATTTATAATATTCATTCGAGGTATTATGACTCAGCTTATTTTATTTATTGAATATTATTTGAATATTCATTTGAGGATCTATGACTCCGATAATGTGCTGTAATATATTCTTTATTTTATTAAAGAGTAAGGTGTTAATAATCAAACTTATTTTCGATTATTCAAATAAAGATAATACTTTCATATAAGTATATCTTTGGTTATTTAATGTTTATTTCAAGTATAAGTTTTAATACTTCTACTTCAATTATTCTTATAAAGATTATCCTTTATGAGAATATTATTTAAATAATAATATTCAGTCATTTTCTAAATATTCTGGGGACTGATTTACTTCATTAAATCAGCTTTACTCCAAACACTCTTTAAAGTGTTTTCGAGTCTTCAAAATGATTTTTAAAGTCAGAGCGGATCCCAAAACTCATTTTTACATTTAAGATCTTCCTTTTTAAGGGGATTTAAATACTCGCTCAAAACCTGGGGAATCCGGCTCTGTGGTGTATTTTATATTCGCAACGAGGTTGCAGATTTGGTAAATGAATTGATTACTTGCCCAATGTTCGGGAAGTAAGCCCATCTAATTGAGTCGGCATAAGCGACAGGCCGGGGTACGGTCTAATATTGTGTAAGTGGCTGGGTGGCAGTCCATCAACGCGTGAGGGGCCGGGGTACGGTCGAGCGCGAGGTCTTAATTATGACCAGGGTGATGACCGGTGAGGAATTCATCCATCTACAGTAGAAAAGGTTACTTATTGGTATCTGTGCCTGATCAGCAAGATATCGGGTTTATGCCAAATGTTTTCTTTTCCTTTCCAAAAATTCATTGGATGTTTCGAACTCTGTTCATACTTCACATAACAGAGGTTCCAGGAAATGTTTTCGGGATATATATATATATATGTGGATATGTATATATATCAGGACTAAATAAAGTATCTCATAACTTTTTCATTCAATAATATTTCGAAGATTGAATCTATTCAAGTTTTAACTTGTGATCTCATCTATGGGATGTTTTCTTAAAACTTATAATACTTTGAACGGTGGCAGTTCAAGTAACTTTATATGATATAAGTGTGATGTAGTATTGGTAACTTCATTCCTTGTTTTTACTTATATCTAGCAAGTAATTATCTTGCACACGATAAAAGATTCTATTAAGTATCCATTTAGATACTTATGTTATTGTTACCACTATATATATTATCTTGCGAGCTGTAAGGCTCACTCTTGCTTTATTTCTTCATCACACAACAACAGTTAGGAGAGATGGCCAGACTCCAGCAGACCCAGCGCAAGCGCGTGGGAAGCGTCCCGCGTCTTCCCGCTGATATTGTAGCTGCTATAGCTGCAGAGGTAGATCCATTGTAGTTTAGACCATCTACTTTTGAGAATCCAATTATGTATAATTATAACTTGTGGCAGATAATGGCAATTAACTGTAAATTATCAAGTAATCATTTTGGGTTGTAATAATTTTAAATTGTGGATTCAAAGACTTGTACTTATTTCAATTTCATCTCTGAGACTATAACGAGTTGTGGTGTGTGTTAGTGTGGGGTCACAACATGAGGGTAATTATTATTAATTAAGTAAAGTGATATTGTGGAAGGAAAGACCGTGACAACCCGGATTCCCGACCCCGGATCTGGGGGTGTTACAGAAATGGTATCAGAGCTAAGCGTTATAAACCTCAGAGATGATGCGACGATAAAATAATAAACTCACAAAGATAATAAGAACTCTTGCCAAGTTCATGGTCGGACTACTTAAAGTAGTACTGACAGCTAAAACCCTTACGGGAACCCTTATAAGTATCATGATAGTAACTTAGCTCGTTTAATGTGTAGGCGCCTGAGATGGAGGACCCTGAGATGTACGAGCGTGAGCATGATGAGGCATTGTTAGATGTTGAGGATCAGGAGGAGCCTGAGATGGAGGAGGATGAGGAGGACCCCCCAGAGGAGCCTGAGACGGAGGTCATTGCTGTTTCAGATGAGGAGGACCCCTCAGAGGAGTCAGAGACAGAGGTTATTGCTATTCCAGATGAGGAGGACCCGGATGAGGTCCCAGTAGCTGAGGAGTGTGTTGGACCTATGGTAGTGTATGATGGTATCCCTTTACCCACACTTCCGGTGGTCAGAGCCCCTACCCCTCCACCACTATCTTGGATTCCTGATGATGACAGCTCAGAGACCCATACTTCCGAGCCTAGGCAGACCGAGGAGGCACCCTCAGCGGCTCCGGATTCACCACCTCTTGACCCTGCCCAGAGACAGTCTTCGTTAGCTCATGGATATGTTCAGGATGTTTTGAGGACCCGAGTGGCTGTTGCCGAGGCCCGACTGGATGAGGCCAGGAGGGAGTTGGATGCAGAGAGGGCGGGTAGGCGTGCCCGAGCTTATGAGACCAGGGCTTCTATACCCCGATCCTTGAGGAGGGAGCTTACGGGGATAGAGCTCACGTCCCGAGCGAGACTCAGATCTCTCCAGGGGGACAGGCATGGTAGGATCTCCAGGCGGCAGGCCGACTATATCTTCCGTCGTGCGATGGAAAGGGTTTGGGAGCTGACCCGTTCGGGTGTGTGATTCAGGATTGATGATGGAATAGTCTAGTTGTCTAGTTAGCCGAGGCCTTAGTAAGAGCCAATTTTCCGGGATAGTTGACTTGTATATAGCATCCCTTTTTCTGACTAGACAGATAGACTCTTGTGTATCACTTTTTGGGACAGATGACTGTAGCACTGTTGTACTTTTGACCAGATCGAACTATGTATTCTCGCATTATGTATATATTTGTTTCCTTTCGGTTCAGTTCCTTAGTGACGGGATCACTGTTTGATTATTATTATTACTGCACTTCGTAATTAGAACTTTCTTAAAATAATAGAATTGCGATATACGTTCTCCCCATTATAAGAGCTGTGCAAGGCACAATGTTGTATATGATTGTGACCTAACGTTGAATTTTTCCCAATAATTGTTTTTGTTATTATCAGAATCATGCCGCCAAGAAAGATTGGAACTAGGGCGAACCCTGGGTCTGAGGACCAGGGAAGCCATAATCAGGACAATAGAAACCAAGAACACAGTGAAGAGGAAGATGAGGATTATGTGGAACAGGATGACTCCCTGTATGAAGAGGAAGAGGAAACATATGATGTTGAGGGATTTGAGATAGAGGCTGGAGAAGGAGAAACCGAGGTTGAGCAACCAGTACCAAACCCAGGCATGGATCCCATGGGTCAGTTTATGCAACTCTTAAGACAGAATTTGGAACGTCAACCCAACCCACCCCCTCAAGGAAATAACAATGCAGTGGCAAACTCTTTCAGGGCTTTTAAGTCCCTTAAGCCCCCTGAGTTCCACGGATCAGCCGACCCAGTTGAGGCAAGGGCATGGTTAAAGGAAATGGATAAATCTTTTGAGATTTTGAGTATCGATGAGGCACAGAAAACTGTATTTGCTACCTACCTTCTGAAAGGAGAAGCTAACTACTGGTGGGAGGCCAAGAAAAACATGGAGACAGATGCTATAATAACCTGGGAGAGATTTAGTCAGTTGTTTCTAGGGAAGTATTTCCCGAGGTTTATGGAAAACCAGATGGAGCTCAAGTTCTTAGAGCTAAAGCAGAATAACTTGTCTGTAGCAGAGTACGAAGCGAAATTTACTGAGTTATCAAGGTTTGTGCCGGAGTTTGTGAGCACCGAGGAAAAGAAAGCTAGGAGGTTTCAGCAGGGACTGAAACCATGGATTCAGAATAGGGTGGCAATCCTTGAGCTTACGGACTATGCCACTCTGGTGCAAAAGGCAACGATTGTAGAAGTTGGAAGTGAACAGATACAGAAGGAAAGAGAGGAGAAAGGAATAAAGAGGAAAAGTATGAGCATGGGTGGAGGTTCCGCAGGAAGGAGCTTCCCAACTAGATTTAATCGAGGAGCAGTGTCCCTACCAGGAAGGAACACTGGGTTTAAGCGGCCAATGAGTGTGAATGTGAGCCAGGGCGGCCAGAAGTCAAGAATGTCCTATTCCAACCAATCTCGACCCCCATTGCCAGCCTGTAACATATGTGGAAGGAATCACACTGGGGAGTGTAGAGGAAGGCCAGTAACCTGTTTTAAGTGCGGTCGGGAGGGCCACTATGCAAATAAGTGCCCATCATCAACCCCTGCCGTCGTTCCAACCACCAATTGTCATCAGTGTGGACGCCCAGGTCATTGGAAGAAGGATTGCCCAATGAGCAAACCAGCAACTTCGGGAGCAAGCAGGGCTGCTTCTAATAAGCCACCTACTGCGAGGACTTTCAACATGACAGTCCAGGATGCTATGAAAGATTCAGATGTGATAGCAGGTACCCTTTCTCTAAATTCAGTCAGTGCAATTGTTTTATTTGATTCGGGAGCAACTAAATCTTTTATATCTAAGGACTTTGCTCGTAAGTTAAGACTTAAGGCTAAACCTTTGATAGAACCCTTACAAGTGGAAATAGCCAATCATGAAATTATTCCTGTTAACCAGATTCACCCCGCCTGCGAGATAGGCATAGGGGAGCAATCTTTCAGTGTTGATCTGATTCCTTTTAAATTAGGGGAGTTTGATGTGATTTTGGGAATGGACTGGCTATCCAGCAACGATGCTCAGATAGACTGTAAAGGGAAGAAAGTTAAGTTAAATATCCCCGGGAAGAAAGAAGTTATATTTAGAGGAAAGAGGCAGACGCAGAAATTTTTGACTATGGCTCAGGCCAAAAGGATGCTACGAAAAGGAAGTGAGGCTTACCTAGCCTATGTGGTGGACACACAGAAGGAGGTGCCCAACTTACAAGATATTCCAGTAGTCAACGAATTTGAAGATGTATTCCCCCAAGACCTTCCGGGATTACCACCCGATAGAGTGATTGAGTTCGCTATTGAGTTGGCCCCAGGGACGGCGCCAGTTTCAAAAGCACCTTACCGGTTAGCCCCGTTAGAAATGAAAGAATTAGCTATCCAATTGCAGGAACTCTTGGATAAGGGTATGATAAGACCCAGTGTGTCTCCGTGGGGAGCACCAGTTTTATTTGTTAAGAAGAAAGATGGGAGCATGAGGTTGTGCATAGACTATCGAGAGTTGAACAAGCTAACCATAAAGAACAGGTACCCATTACCTAGAATAGACGATCTGTTCGACCAGCTAAAGGATGCTGTTTATTTTTCCAAGATTGACCTGAGAACTGGATATCACCAACTAAAGATTAAACCCGAAGATATTTCCAAGACAGCGTTCCGTACCAGGTATGGGCATTATGAGTTCTTGGTAATGTCCTTTGGATTAACCAATGCCCCAGCAGCTTTCATGGATTTAATGAATAGAGTATTTAAGAAGTACTTGGACAAGTGTGTGATAGTTTTTATCGATGATATTTTGATCTATTCAAGGACTGAGGCAGAACATGCAGAGCATTTGAGGATAGCTCTAGGAATACTCAGAGAGGAGCAGTTATATGCCAAATTCTCAAAATGTGAATTCTGGCGGAAGGAAGTACAGTTTTTAGGACATGTGATCAATAAAGAAGGAGTATTGGTCGACCCCTCCAAGATAGAGGCGGTCTCAAATTGGGAAAGGCCAACCACACCCACAGAGGTGAGGAGTTTCATAGGATTGGCCGGCTACTATCGTAGATTTGTACAGGACTTTGCGAAGATCGCAGCCCCTTTGACACGACTTACTCGTAAGACAGAGAAGTTTGAATGGACGGAGAAATGCGAGAACAGTTTTCAGGAATTAAAGAAAAGGTTGATAACGGCTCCGGTATTGGCATTGCCGGATGGAAAAGGAGATTTTGTGATATATAGTGACGCGTCGCACAAAGGATTAGGATGTGTGCTTATGCAGCACGGAAAAGTTATTGCGTATGCGTCAAGACAATTGAAGGAATACGAGGTTAGATATCCTACTCATGACCTTGAGCTCGCAGCAATAGTATTTGCTTTAAAAATTTGGAGGCACTACTTGTATGGAGAGAAGTGCGAGATTTTCACAGACCATAAGAGCCTCAAGTACATATTTACGCAGAAAGAGCTCAACATGCGCCAGAGGAGATGGTTAGAATTAATCAAGGACTACGATTGTGAGATTCTCTATCATCCAGGGAAAGCCAATGTGGTGGCTGATGCCCTTAGTAGAAAGGAAAGACTCAGAATGTTAACGACTTCGGAAGAATTGATAAGGGATTTTGAGAGAATGGAAATAGAGGTAAAGGTAACCGGAACCGGAACTGAAAAGCTTTTCGAGATCTCAATGCAGCCAGAATTATTGGAAAAGATCAGATTGTGCCAGGAGAAAACAATGAATGAAGACAGAGAGTCAATGACTGGAGAAGAGATCCATACTGAGAAAGATGATAAAGGGATAATGAGGTACTCCTACCGAATTTGGGTTCCGAATGTTCAAGAACTTAAAGATGAGATTTTGGATGAAAGCCATAGTTCAAGGTATTCCATTCACCCAGGAAGTACCAAGATGTATAGGGATTTGAAGGAATATTACTGGTGGCCCAACATGAAGAGGGACGTAGCAGAATGGGTAAACAAGTGTTTGACTTGCCAAAGAGTAAAGGCAGAGCACCAGAGACCCAGTGGACTTTTGCGACCCCTGGAGATTCCCGAATGGAAATGGGAACAGATAGCGATGGATTTTGTTGTAGGCTTGCCAAGGACGAAAGCCAATCACGACGCCATTTGGGTAATTATAGACCGACTGACAAAGTCAGCTCATTTCATTCCTATCAATGAGAGATACACAGTCGATAGACTGGTGGACATTTACCTTAAGGAAATAGTGACGCGACATGGAGTCCCAGCGTCCATTGTCTCAGACCGAGACCCTAGGTTTAACTCCAGATTTTGGAAGAGCTTTCAGGAATGTGCGGGGACTAAGTTAAATATGAGTACCGCGTATCATCCCCAGACAGATGGGCAGAGTGAAAGGACCATCCAGACACTAGAGGATATGTTGAGAGTCTGTGCAATAGACCTTAAAGGAAGTTGGGATGATCACTTGCCGTTGATCGAGTTTTCTTATAACAATAGCTTTCATGCTAGCATCGGAATGCCGCCTTATGAGGCCCTGTACGGAAGAAGGTGTCGATCTCCCTTATACTGGGATGAAGTAGGAGAGCGGAAGATGCTCGGACCCGAAGTGGTCCAAAGGACCAAAGATATAGTGGATCTTATCAGAGGGCGACTTGTAGCAGCCCAAGACAGACAAAAGAAATATGCAGACCTAGCCCGAAAGGACAAGGAATATGAAGTAGGGGACTTAGTACTGTTGAAAGTATCCCCTTGGAAGGGATTAATGAGGTTCGGAAAGAAGGGAAAACTAAGCCCAAGATACATTGGACCCTTTGAGATATTAAGACGGATTGGGAAGTTAGCTTACGAGCTAGCCCTACCCCCTAATTTGCAACAAGTTCATAATGTGTTCCATGTGTCAATGCTAAGGAGGTATCATCGGGATGCCAGGCACATAGTGGAGTACGAGCAGGTGGATATGCAGCCAGATCTAACTTACGTGGAGGAGCCAGTAAGGATTATAGATAAGAAGGAGCAGGTGCTTCGGAACAAGGTGATCAAGCTAGTCAGAGTACTATGGCAGAATCATAATGTGGAAGAATCGACTTGGGAACTAGAGAGCGCAATGCTAGAAAAGTACCCCCATTTGTTTTCTGTTTGATTCCGGGACGGAATCCTTTTAAGGAGGGGAGACTGTAATAACCCCAAAATTTTCAACTTTTTGTAACCCTTATGAATAGTGTTTTAGCTGAATGAGAAAACTTTTCGCGCCACACTATGTAGGGATTCTGTTATGGATATTCTGGGATATTATTAGTACTCTATGAAGTATATAAGTGTATGTAAAGATCGTCAGAATCCAATTCCGAACACTTTGGTTTTTCCCGGAAATCCACAAGGTACGGAGAGAATTGAGTATAAGGTAACAAATAAAAAGGATTTAAATTAAAGGATTATAATAGAGGATCATAAAAAGGAATATAATGTATGGAGAAAGGTTAAGGGAACCTAAGTAATAAGATCCCGGGCATGATCCTTCAAACGATAAACGAGAACGAAAGTTAAGCGAACCGTACAACAGATCAGCGGTCATTAGGCAAACGATTAGGGAGTTAATCAAAGGGTTTAAGGGGAGTGATGTCATCCAACCAATAGAAAGGAGACAAGGAAGGGAGGATGACATCATAGGGGTGACATAAGCATGACATGGAAGGAAGGAGGTGTGGTTGATTTAGGACCACACAAATGCAAGGACAAGGTGGTAATTTGCTAAATGGAAAACAAAAACAAGCCAACCAACTAGCAATTCATTTCATCAAAATCAAAAAAATCAACCAAGGCATTGTCTTCACTTTGCTCTCGGCTTTCTTGCATTTTCAAAGCTAAAAATTTCCAAAATCAAGATCCAAGCATCCTTAATTGGTAAGAAAATTCCCTAACCTTCTTTATGCTTAGTAATGGCTATATCATAAGTTTAAGCCACAAATTCTTTCTCTAGCTTCTTGATTTAATCATTGGAGGAGACAATGAATAGTGTTTTCAAGTTTTAACTTGAGTTTTTTTCTTGTTTTCTTGAAGATCTAAGCTTTCTTAAGACTACTCCAAGCTTATTAAGGCTTCCTAGCTTCACCCACCAATCCAAGGAAGGTATACCACTTTCAAACCCTAGGTTCATATATATTATAAAGTGATTTTGATGAGTAAGATGTTATGGTATCTTGTTGTTATGTTTAGAGTTGAGATTTGGAATGGTGGTGAAATGAAATGATAATTTAGTGGTTTTGATTTAAAGAAACTTAAAGCATGATTAAAGTTAGGTTAAGCATATGTATGAATGAGTAATATTGAATTGTTTGGGATTGTTATGATGTGGTAAGGATGGGTGTTTGATGTGTGTGGATTTGAGGATGGTTTGTGATGATTGTGGGTAGTTTTAAAAATGGGAAATCGCGTAAACATAGCCGTCGTAATGTCCGATTTTCTTTGGACTGTTTTGTGCATAGCATTAGGACCCGAGAACCCCCTGTTAAATTGTGACCACTGCCATGTTTAGATAGCTCATGTTACGAGCTTCGTTTTGATATGTAGTTCGTCCGATTCCGATTTACGGTTTAGGAGAAACGACCGTTTCAAGTAACGGCGTTTCACGAACGAAACTTTTTCCCTCGCCTTACTTTGGAATGTAGGTTAAAGACCAAAAAGGATTAATTAATGTGTGAAACATTTATGGTAAGTGTGTTAGGCAGTTGGTAAGTCATTCGCGAAGGAATCGCTTTAAAACTCGTAAAGGTTAAATTATTAAAAATGGTGGAGTCGAGGGTACCCGAGTGACTTAAGCAAATCGGTGAGCGTAAAACAAGCGTTAGAGTCTAAGTTAGTTAAAGCATAGATTTACAAGTGATTTTGGTTTAATTCCAACTTACTTGTTGTTTATAGGTTACCAGACTCGCCCCGAGCCTTTCTCACCCCCAAGTCGCTCAGGCAAGTTTTCTACCCGATATACTGTTGTTGTGATGTAAATATATGTATATGCATTATCTTGTGATAGTGCATAATTGTTATTAGCAAATTTTGCGATATATTGGAGCATGCTGATATGGTATATATGCATGTCTGTTTCGTAATCTGGTTATCTATCTGTTGATTTCAATGCTTATAGTTGCATAATACCTATGCTAGAAATAAGCAAGTAGTTGCGTATACCCTTAGTATAGGGGATAAAAGGTGAACATATTTCTAAACCGGGAGTCGAGGATCCCGAGTAGATTTCATATATATATGGATATGGATATATATATATATATTTATATATATATATGGTTATAGTTTTCCAAACTATTAATCGAATAATGTTTATTCGATAACTTTAACTTTATTTTATTATTGAATATTATTTCGAATATTATTCGAGGACTTATGACTCCTTTTACATTATTTATTGAATATTATTTCGATTATTATTCGAGGACTTATGACTCTTTTATATTATTTATTGAATATTATTTGAATATTCATTTGAGGATGTATGACTCCTTTATTTTATTTAATGAATATTATTTATAATATTCATTCGAGGTATTATGACTCAGCTTATTTTATTTATTGAATATTATTTGAATATTCATTTGAGGATCTATGACTCCGATAATGTGCTGTAATATATTCTTTATTTTATTAAAGAGTAAGGTGTTAATAATCAAACTTATTTTCGATTATTCAAATAAAGATAATACTTTCATATAAGTATATCTTTGGTTATTTAATGTTTATTTCAAGTATAAGTTTTAATACTTCTACTTCAATTATTCTTATAAAGATTATCCTTTATGAGAATATTATTTAAATAATAATATTCAGTCATTTTCTAAATATTCTGGGGACTGATTTACTTCATTAAATCAGCTTTACTCCAAACACTCTTTAAAGTGTTTTCGAGTCTTCAAAATGATTTTTAAAGTCAGAGCGGATCCCAAAACTCATTTTTACATTTAAGATCTTCCTTTTTAAGGGGATTTAAATACTCGCTCAAAACCTGGGGAATCCGGCTCTGTGGTGTATTTTATATTCGCAACGAGGTTGCAGATTTGGTAAATGAATTGATTACTTGCCCAATGTTCGGGAAGTAAGCCCATCTAATTGAGTCGGCATAAGCGACAGGCCGGGGTACGGTCTAATATTGTGTAAGTGGCTGGGTGGCAGTCCATCAACGCGTGAGGGGCCGGGGTACGGTCGAGCGCGAGGTCTTAATTATGACCAGGGTGATGACCGGTGAGGAATTCATCCATCTACAGTAGAAAAGGTTACTTATTGGTATCTGTGCCTGATCAGCAAGATATCGGGTTTATGCCAAATGTTTTCTTTTCCTTTCCAAAAATTCATTGGATGTTTCGAACTCTGTTCATACTTCACATAACAGAGGTTCCAGGAAATGTTTTCGGGATATATATATATATATGTGGATATGTATATATATCAGGACTAAATAAAGTATCTCATAACTTTTTCATTCAATAATATTTCGAAGATTGAATCTATTCAAGTTTTAACTTGTGATCTCATCTATGGGATGTTTTCTTAAAACTTATAATACTTTGAACGGTGGCAGTTCAAGTAACTTTATATGATATAAGTGTGATGTAGTATTGGTAACTTCATTCCTTGTTTTTACTTATATCTAGCAAGTAATTATCTTGCACACGATAAAAGATTCTATTAAGTATCCATTTAGATACTTATGTTATTGTTACCACTATATATATTATCTTGCGAGCTGTAAGGCTCACTCTTGCTTTATTTCTTCATCACACAACAACAGTTAGGAGAGATGGCCAGACTCCAGCAGACCCAGCGCAAGCGCGTGGGAAGCGTCCCGCGTCTTCCCGCTGATATTGTAGCTGCTATAGCTGCAGAGGTAGATCCATTGTAGTTTAGACCATCTACTTTTGAGAATCCAATTATGTATAATTATAACTTGTGGCAGATAATGGCAATTAACTGTAAATTATCAAGTAATCATTTTGGGTTGTAATAATTTTAAATTGTGGATTCAAAGACTTGTACTTATTTCAATTTCATCTCTGAGACTATAACGAGTTGTGGTGTGTGTTAGTGTGGGGTCACAGCATGAGGGTAATTATTATTAATTAAGTAAAGTGATATTGTGGAAGGAAAGACCGTGACAACCCGGATTCCCGACCCCGGATCTGGGGGTGTTACAGTCGCGATATGCTGAGAAGTATCCCTCACGATGTAGAATAAATATGATTAATTAATTAATCATATTTAATAAATTAGAGAATTTATATAAATAATGATAAAATAGTTTTATTATTATTTATTTCTACTACCGACTTAATATTGAACCTAAAGGGTCACACCATAAAAGGAGAATGATTTAATGGTGGAGGAATTAATTAATAATGGCTAATAATTATTTATTTATGAAATAAATAATTAATTGGCAAATTTAATAATTGATTAAATGAGATTTAATTGATTATAAATTAATTAAGAAAAGTTCTTAATATTATTAATTAAGGATTTAATTTTTGGAAATTAAATCAAGAGAGAGAATTATTTCTAAAGTGTTTAGAAAAAGAATTAATAATTAAAAGGTGTTTTAATTATTAATGAGAATAATAAATGGGATAATAATAATATTTATGGGAAAATTTCAGCTGAAAATTTTGCCTATAAATATACTATTATAAACCCTATTTTTATTCTAACCCCAAAATTTTATAAAACCCAATTCTCTCCACCTCCTCCTCCTCCTTAATGTCGTTTTCTTGGTGGATACCGGTGGAGTGATTCACGTTTGAGGAGCAGCTGCTAAGGATCTCCGATCGTTGCTCTTGGATCGCATATTAAAGGTTAGTAATCGATCCCTACGTTTTAATCACGATTTATATGCTTTTATTTGGATTTTATATGTGTAAAAAGTGTTTTATCATGCCTCCGCTGCGATTAAAATCCAACAATGGTATCAGAGCATAGGTTGTATGCATATAGATCTGTGGTAAAATTTCAGAATTTTATGTGCTTGTATGAATTAATTATGATTTTTACAAGTTATATTATGGATTAATTTTGTCTGACGAGAAATCGTTTCTCAGAATAATTTTGAATGTTGATCTGGGTTCTACAAGTGTTGTAGATCGTCTGGGTATTTTTTTCATAATTTTATGATGTATAGATTTTTTATTATGAATTTTTGAAGATCTTGCAATTAAATTCGTAATTAAATAATCATATATATATATATATAAATTGTTAGTACATATATATACATCTGCTGCTTGTCTGTTGCTGTACTGTTGAATGCACGGAAGAGAAGACACAGCAAGACAAAGAAACAGAACGGCACGCTGTTCGAGAGAAGACTGTCAGGCGGCGGCAGGTGTAGGCGCGTGTAGCGCACGCGCGCGCGGGAGGGTGTTGCGCATTCCGGGAATGCGTTACACCCTGTGGCGCATTCACGGAATGCGTTACACCTTTTAATGGCTTAAAAGGGTTGTAACGCATCACCGGAATGCGTTACAGGGCTTGTAACGCGTTCCTGTAATGCGTTACAGCCCGTCTGTTATTTTTAAATTTGATTTCTGGGAGTTTCGTAACTCCGTTTTAGGCGTACAATATATCGTTGGATTCGTTTTTCCGAGACGGATCTAATGGAGTGATCAAAGTTTAGTTTATATAAAAGTTTTGAACTTTTTATATTTCCAAAAGTGTTTTAAAGCTGTTTTTAACTGTTTTAATTGCTTTTAAATGCTTCATGTGATACATAGAGCTGTATAATGCTTAGACTAATGTGCTAGATGATATAACATGCCTACCTTGATGTTTATTCATGTTTATATATATATGATATATGCTTAGTTTATCATGCGATGATAGATTTAGGTGAACTTAAATGAACATAAGGCGCTTGTTGGACAATCTAGTATAGTGAAATTGTTTCATAACCTTAATAATAATATTATGAATACAATCATGAGATTATTGTGTTTATGAAACACGTAATTGAATATGAATTTTCAATATGAGAGAAAGGATGATTCTGTCAACAACAGATTTTTATTTGTAAGAAAGGGTTATTAAGTAACGCCTCTTGACAATGCTCCACCCGATCTGGGAATCATCTGATTATTGATTATTGATTTGAAATATTTAATTTAAAAGGAAGAATCTCTTTATAATATGATTATGATTGTAACGTAATATAATCCCTCTAAAATTAAATAATATCAAGTAGTAATTGGCCAATGACACAACGGGCTTGTGTCGGTCATATCCTTCCAACATGATAGAAAAGTAGTTCTTATTTTTGAATAATTGTCAGTTCGTGCTACAGCCGAGGGCTTTGATTTCGAAATAAGAAATACTTGTCTATTACATAGAGATGTGTACATTGAATAAGAATCTAAAGGTCGGTACGTGCCACAGCCGTGGGCCTTTGAGGACTGATTCAATTGTACGGAATGTTGGGTTAGACTTGACTTAGAATATTGAGTTTGTCGTGCCACAGTCGTGACTTAATTATTCAAGAGGCTAAAGTTTGATTAGGGAATAACATTAGATGTAATTGACAAGAGTTGTCTGCCTATTGAACATTACATGGCGGTTCGTGCCACAGCCGGGGTTGTGTAATGGAATGTAGGATCCCTATTCCCACTAGCATTATGAATGCTTAATTTTTCACGTAGGGGGTTGAATAAATTAGATAAACTAGTGGGAGCCACTTATGAATAAAGACCCGATTCATATAGTGTTTTAAAATGAAATTAAATATTTGCTAAGTGTTGTTATGTGTTTATCATTTACAGATTTACTTTGTACGTCATGTCTTCTGCACTATCACTCAGGAGCATACTAGATGCTCACAAGTTGACTGGTCCTAATTATGCTGACTGGCTTTGAAACTTGAGAATTGTTCTCAGGATTGAGAAGCTGGAATACGTGATTGACTCACCTAAGCCTACTGAACCTGCTAGTGATGCACATAATGATGAACATGTTGTGTATCGTAAGTGGATAGATGATGCAAATATTGCTCAATGCATCATGCTAGCTTCCATGGACATTGAGCTACAGAAGCAACATGAGCATATGGATGCTCACACTATCCTCATGCATCTACAAGAGTTGTATGATGTGGCGGGGAGGACAGCTCGATATGAGATATCGAAGGAGTTGTTCGGTTGTAGGATGTCTGAGGGATCATCTGTGAATGACCATGTACTTAAGATGATCAATTTGATTGAACGTCTTGGACAACTTGGTTTTTCCATGGATGAGGAGCTGAGCCAAGACCTGGTCTTGCAATCGCTTCCGAGTTCGTTCTTGCAGTTTGTTGTGAACTTTCACATGAATAAGTTGGATGTCAGCCTGCCTGAACTCCACAACATGTTGAAGACTGCGGAATCGAATTTTCCCCCTAAGAAGAGTTCTATTCTTCTAATTGGTGAAGGTTCCAATCCTAAGAAAAGGAAGAGGAACCCTTCCAAGAAGAAGAAAGTAGGTGAGAAAACGCCGGTTCCACCAAAGGCTGAAGACCCCAAGAGCAAAGTTGTTTGCTTTCACTGTAACAAGGTGGGGCACTGGAAGAGGAACTGCAAGGTTTACCTTGCAGAATTGAAGAAGAAGAAGGGTAGTGAGACTACCGCTTCTGATTCAGGTATGTTCATGATAGAAGTGAATATGTCATTAAATCAAATTTCATCAGCTTTTGTCAAGTGCTCAACAAGATGCTTTGCAGTTGGAACACAGGAAACTGAGTTCCATTCCTTAGTCCACTCCTGTCCTGCAGGAGTTTCACTCCAAGGCACTGGTGCTTCTCGGTAACAAACTTCTTAACAAGTTCAGATTTAAGAATAGTTTATTGAGGAGCATGTCCTGAAGGACCTGCTTCATCAGCATCTACATTTGGAGCAGCATCACCAGTATCTCCAGCATTTGCAGCATCAGAACTTAAAAAATCAGTATCTTCTGTTAAAACAACAGTGTGAGTAGCAATGGAGGCTTCAGCATCCTCTAAGTACCGATCTGGTTCTAAGTTCTGATCAACAGTCATATCCTGATGCTCACCTAAATTCTGATCATCAGCATCTAGATGTAGAGAAGGTGTAGTAGATAACTCTGGAGTTTGAACAGCATCAGTAACAGGTGTGGTTGATGGATTAGTTGCTGTTGGAGCTTCTAAGAAAATTACTTCAGGCACAACCAAGTTCTGGATATCAATATCAGCACTTGTGCCTATATTAACAGGAGATACAGACTTTTGAGCAGGAGACACAGATGGTGTGTTGGTCTGTTCAGGAATAGCCTCCTGAGATGGAGTTGATGAAGAAGAAGTGACTTTAGCAAATTCCTTTTCTTGTGAGATCAGAGATTCCTGATCTCCTTCCTTAGCTGCTGCTTCTTCATCTGAAACTGGCCTTTTTGCCCTCTGTTTCTTGTATCTCTTTGTAGATATGGATTCCTTGGGAGTTTCAGGAACAGTCATTCTTCTAAGCCTCTTGAGAAGCCTAGATCCCCCAATTTCAGAATCCTTCTGAGAAGTCACTTTCTCAGCTTCTTGGACAACAGGTTCTGATGTAGAAACCTGTTCCTCACTGTCAGACTCATCTCTCAAAGCAATCCTCCTTCTCTTTTGAGGTGTTTGAGGAACAGTCTTTGTCCTCTTAGGTTTGGAAGATGAAGGCTTCACAGTAGGTGCTGAGGATGAGGGTTGAACTGTCTGTGAAGTGGAGAGATAGGATTTGATATATTGCCTAAGGGTTGGTTGAGTTGTATGGAAGGTATGTTCTGATGGTTGTTGTGGTGTTTGGGAGGTGTTTATTGGTTGGACATCAGGATAAATAGATCTATAGGAATCAGGATCAGCATTTACTAAGATCTGCTTCACAGACTGAGGAATCTGTAAAGGTCTAACCACTGGTTTCTTAGTGTCAACATTTACCAGGTCATTAAAATATCATTTTGTAACCTTAAAAGGTGGAGTTAAGGAATTGATTAAGGTGGAGTTAAGAATCTAGCAAAGTAGACAACATTCCTATCCTCTGTCATCCTATCCCCAATAAAACCTATTATAGCCGTTGCAAAATCAAAATGAGTTTGGTTTATAATGGCATACCCGATGTGCTGACTCATTATAGGGATGGCATCAAAATTCGAACACTTGTTCCCAAAAGCTTTAGTGATGCAGTCGAAGAAGAAGCTCCATTCCCTTCTGATATGAGCCCGTTTCAACTGCCCAAGCTTTTCCAAACTCTGTTCATACCCCAAACTGGCCATTAACTCCTGAAGAGCCGATTCCTCTGGAATTGAAAAAGTACATCCTTCTGGGAGATGTAGAGCCTTGCGTATTGTACCAGGAGTGACTGCATATGAAGAATCACCCACTTCGAAAACAATACTAGGAGTACCATTTGGACCACCATTATCAAGTTTCCATTCCTCCAAAGTGTCAGAACTTGTTGGCTTGAGAATACTGAAGGTTGGGTCAATGCATACCCGATTTCACTGTGTGCAAGAAGGTCTTGCACAAAATGCAATTCAGACGGAGCTTCAGCATTATCAAGAATAGCAACATAATTGTTTGGAACAAATTTAGCTCCATCAATGATTAAATCCTTAGGTGCCATGAAAGTAATCGAGAGGTTTAAGTGCCTGTTAGGTGTTTGATAGAATGTCTATATGAAAAACCAACGTTAGAAGAAGAAAGAGAGTAAAAGCAAGTAGAGAGAAAAAGTATGAAAGGAAATAAAAGATTAAAAAATCTTCTCTCTGTCTTACTTATAC